>NW_003315035.1:1397067-1415515 GCF_000150825.1 Verticillium alfalfae VaMs.102
GGCGGAAATGTGGTTGGCGATGACCAGTCTTTTTTTCCTTCCGTTCGTCGGCAAGGGCGAAAACCACACAAGGTGGTCGTCGTGTGGAGTTGGGATCTTCCTCTGGCCGGTGTTGTTGGTCTTTTTTGGGGGAAGGGGGTGCGTCTGGGCTTCTGGGTTGGAAAAGATTCTGTTGGTCAGGCGGACAAAGGGCGGAGGTGCGGCGGCTTGGGCGCGACCTGACTTACTCCTGAGACGGGTAGGTCGTACAGGAGAGGGTCCGGCTCGGTGTGTGTCGGGTAGATCTCTTGGTTGGGCGAGGAAGATGGTTCGTTCGTTGGGACGATCAGGATGGGCGACGAGACCGAGTCAGGTTGGGTGGGAGACGAGATGCACAGGCAGAGAGGGAGGAAGAACACAAGACTGAAGCAGAAGAAGAAGGGAAACAGAAGGAAACGACGACGTGGTGGTGTCTGAGGGGATCGTTCGCATGGAAGGAAAAAGAATGAGGTGGCGGAGGAACAGACACGGAAGGGGCGTCTCACGAAATGGGATTCCCATTCCCAGTCCCTGGAGCCGACCCTTCTTTCCCGTAGGTACGTCCCTGTCCCTCGGGGTGGGCGAGGGGGCCCTGTCAAGCCTGGGTCTGTCTGTCAGGCCCGTGTCTGTCTGTCATGCCCGCTGGCTGCTATGTGCGCTGGCTGCTGCTCATGTACCTGGGTACTTACTGACCAATCCCTTTTACCGACCTGGCCTGCGACCGCCCTCCCGCACGCAGCGGCGGGGGTCGGCTAGTTGTACAACGAACTAAGGTACCTTACGAGGCAGGCAGGCAGGACACCTAGACAGGCAGGGAGGTACCTGGGCAGGCAGCTGGCAGGCGTCGTACCGGGTACCAAGTACCGGGCACCCCCCTGTGCCCCCGTCGTCCAGCGTTGTCCAGTGGAGCGGCCCCGCCAAGGCTGCTGGCGTCTATCCGGCAGGGTGCCTCGACCGCTGGTAGTCACCTATTAACTACAGTACCTCGATACCTACCTCGATATCGACATGCTCCCAGAGGGGAAAACGAGACTATGTGGAGGAGCCCCTCAGGTGGCGGCGAGACGGCAGAGCGGTACAAGTGCCTTGGGCTGTTTCCCTCCCCCTCCTTCGATGGAAATGGGGCAATATGGTGATCGATGAACTGAACAGACAAGACTACCCATCCACCAGAACAGCCACGTCGAGGGCCTGGGCCACGGGATCGTCCGAGAGACCTCCTCTCCGGGGTTGTCATCGCATGCATCTGACGGGACCAAGTAGAAAGGGACGAGGTGGGCACAGCAAAGGGTGAGCCACATGTGCGAAGGTCGGCGATCACGTACTTCCAACCCGCCCATTCTGCTCTGATTTTTCTGATCGGGTGCATTCATCCTCGGGCCCCCCTTTGTGGCCGTCGGCTCGATGCGATGCTGACCCCAAAACACCTGAAAATACCCAAGCACCTTCGTTCGCTCCAGACCGCAAGACTGCTGGCGACCAACCACGTTGCCTACCCGCCCTCCCCTTCCCACCTGGCACCGCAACAACTGAATTAGCCTGTGGTTTTCTATGGACCCTGCAGCACGCCACGTCCGGAGCGCGCGTTGGTTCTCTGTCAATGAGAGTAGTCGGCCCAGGACGAGTGTTTGTCATGCCATGACCTTACTTAGTGGAGAGGGTATCACTAGCCACCATCGTGAGCTGGAGTAAGGGTCGAGACTGTGCTTCGATGTAGAGATTGGCCTTGGGCCTTCGCCACATCGTACGTAGACCATCACTTTAACTAGGGTGGGCAGATTCAATAGTGCATCATCTCATTTGCCGGAACTTTCCTCGATCATGAACCATGAGCTTACCCGGGGTAAGCAAGATAGGCATAAATATATATAAGTCATCGGTCATGCTCCCTGTCACCCCAATATGTATGTCTCCATCGCCAAAAATCAAGGCTTGCGCCGCTCGGGCAAGTCCTGCTCCGCGAGTGGCTCCACGTGTTTCATCCCTGCCGTGCCCAAGTGGAGAGGGTCTTCTTTCCTGTCCGAAGCCCACGGAGGCGGCGATGTCGTCCCGCCGGCGCCCGTCTCGGTCTTCCTCCTCGGAGGCAGAGGGGGCGACGGCTCGTCCTCCTTCGCGTCCTGCTCACCACCATCACCGCCACCAGTCTTCGGCTTCTCGCCCTGGATGGCGCGCGCCTCCTCAGGCATGTCATCCGGCTGCGCCTGCTTGGCGCGCTCAATGTCTTTGTCTCGCTCAATCTCGCCCTCGCCGTCCTTGACGTCGGGGAAGCCGCACTTGGTCAAGACCTGCGCGATCAGGTCCGGGTAGCGGAGGTGGCCCGCCACGTCTTTGCTGAGATCCAAGTTCTCGAGGCCGTCGACGCCCTCGATGGGCTGGAGGCCCGCGACGCCGAGTTGCAGCGATGTGGCGCGGTACATGAAGCCCAGGATGTAGTCGTTCTCCGAGTAGACGTTGAAGATGCGGCCCGCGACCACGGTACGGAGAACCTGCCACTGCTCCGTGTCGGACGGCGTCGGCGCGCCGATGAGCACGACCGAGTCGACAAGACCAAAGGCCCGTCGCTGGGCGAGCGTCTTGAGGCACGAGTGAATGGCGCGGGCTCCCAGAGAGTATCCGATCAGGGTGACAGGCCGCTCGCCCTGCGCGCGGTTGATGAGGGCATCCGCGAGGACACGGCCTGCCTTTTCAGAGCGATTGCGCGCAAGGTTATAAGGGTTGTCGATGTTGGAGGCTGTCCCGAGAAGGTAGGCAGGCCAGAGGACGGCCGAAAGCGACACGAGAACCGTGTTCTTGAGGATCTCCAGCTTGACGTACTTCCAGGGCGTAGCTCTTGACCAGGTCCTCAAGCGAGGCACCCAAAGCAATGAGAGCCTTTCATCTCATATCGCAGTGCGAAGACCTCCGACTCGTCGCCCCAGGACCTTCCATAGGCTTCGTTACGGCTACTTCATTCTCGAGCCATCCGTTGATGCCGATCGTGACTCTCAGGCGGCGCGTCTTCTTCTCGTCCGATGTCGCCTCTTTCGCATCCTGTCCGTATTCCTCCTTGAGGGGCAAGAAGCGGAAGTCCTCCACCTCCTTTGCGTACTGATCCATCATCTCACCCGTCATCTTGGCACCGTAGGCACCAAACAGAGCACCGACGAGCGCACCGTTGGCCCAGAAAATGCCCAGGAAGGACGCCACACCGCCGAGCCCGACGCTGCCCATAATCCCGCCGATCACTCCCGCGACGGCAGGGGCTGCAAGACCACCCGTGACACCGATGACGGCCGCGCCAGCCACGGATGCCAGACCGACTTTCCAAAACCGAGAGGACTGGTTGTTCTGACGCCGCTTCGTCGCCTCAGCCTCGCCAGACATGGCCGATGCCGCAGCGGCGCTCTTGCTGGTGGTTCCGTCCTCGCCCTTGGCGGTAGAGGCTTCGACGAGATACTTGGCGATCTCTGTCTCCTCCGTGATGAGCACGGCGAGAGGAAGACCAAAGGATGACGCAAGGTGTAGAACAAGCACGCGCGAGTGGGCCGCGTAGTTGCCCGTCGACAGCACGACCAGCAGCATCGAGCTCAGCAGCTCACGCCTGTCCTCGACAGGCAGGGCGGTGAGGCTCGTCGGCACCGGCTGGTAGTGCTTCTGAAAGGTGGCCACGTCCTTGGCGTTTGTCGTGGACGAGTTCTCCGTGTCGCCGAGGGTGATGAGGTCTTCTTCGTCGCCAGACGACGCGGCCTTCATCTTGGCGACCTCGTCCTGGCGATTTTTGCGGGCCTCGAGCACCTTCTTGTCCTCCTTGGCGGACGTGATTTCTTTGAGCTTCTTCAGAATCCCCTGGCGCCAGTCGCCAAAGTGCTCGAGGGCGTCTTGTCGGATGGAGGAGAGCTCCGATGCGTGCCGGCCTGCCAGCTTGCGCTGCTTTTGCTGCTGCTCCCACTGGGCGACTGACGGCCAACCTCCATCATGTCGATCATTGCCGGTGGGGTCTATCTCTGATCTCATGAGTCTCATAATATCTTCAATCAGCGTGTAGAATTCGCGCCGCCTGGTGTCATCGAGGACGACCAGGATCTGGCGGGGATCCGCAGCCAGAGGTGCCATGGTGGGGTGCTGCTATGTGCCAGGCGCTCGGAGACTGGTTTGTACACCAGACTGATCTGCTACTTGAAGTTTCCAGATATGTAGCTGTTGAGAGAGAATGGCAGGCAGGAGATGATGTGCGGGATATAAGGCCAGGCTGTTTGTCTCCAGTGACTGTTGGTTGATGTGAGAGAGGCAGCCTTGCCTTCCCATTCGAGCTGCGGCGCAGTATGCGGCAGCTTCCTACGTCACGGCAATGACGAGGGCCGGAGGCTGTGACCACAGCCTTAACACGGCGCTAAAAGTAGGTTCATTTGGGCGGATCCCCAGGGGCCCTACAGCATGTGACACCCCTGATGCTAGCGGTGCAACACCGCCGTCTCCAGCAGTATCACTGCCAAAATAACCGCTGGTGAATGATGGACGCACAACGAGTCGTTGCTGGCAGCTGGCTGATGATGCAATGAGCCAACCAAGTACATAATGTCAAACGAGATCCTATGAGTGGCTTCGCATGAACAGTCGATAGCTTCATAGCTCCATCGCGTTATACCAACATCAGACCAAGTCACGAACAGCGTGATGAAAAAAAGGTACACGATTAAACGCCAGAGGTATACCGGGAACAAGACATCTAAACGATACATCCTCGTGGAGAATCAAGCCTACTCATCGTCCTCGTCCTCATCATCCTCGTCCATCAGCTCATCCGCATACTCCTCCTCATCCTCCTCCTCCTCCTCTTCCTCGGGCTCGTCAACATCACCCCTCTCCTCTTTCCTCCGCCTATCGTCCTCTCGCCTTGCCTCCTCCATCATCTTGAGCTTCTCCGCCCGCAGCTTGCGCTGCACGGCGACAAACGCCCCGATCGGCGTCTTCTCCCACTCGAGGTCCCGCAGGAAGTTGTCGACCTGGGCGCGGTCCTTGGGCGCAAAGTCAACCTGGGCGCGGCGCTGCTCGATGAACTTGGCATTGGCCTCGATCTTCTGCACGAGCAGCACAATGGCGCTGCCGAGCTTGCCGTTCTGGTTGCCGCGCTGGGACTTCTTCGAGCTGGCGCCCTTGTCGCCGCGGCGTGCCTGCTTGAGCCAGCGTTTGAGCTGGATGACGACGGGGAGGGCCATCTCGGGGAAGGCAATGTTCTTGGCCCAGAGCGCGAAGAATTCGGCAAACAGCTCGACGACCTGCTCGCCGACGCCGTCCTGGTAGACGCGCGTGCGGAGGTAGGCCTTGGGCGCCTTGAAGGCGACGCGGAAGTCGAGCGGCTTGAGCGACGCCGCCTTGGGGGCGCGCTTCATCTCGGCCGACTCGAGGACCTCGAGGATGGGAGCGGCCAGCGGAATGTACGTGTTGGTGGCGCGCGAGATGCGCAGCAGCGAGCGGATGAGGTGGAAGCGGAGAGGGAAGAAGGTGGCGGTCGGGATGAGGCGCGTGGCGCCCAGGGTCACCTGAACGAGGGGGTAGACGAGGAGCTTGAGCTGCGACGGCTTGCCGGCCTCGGCCTCGGTCAGCGGCGTGCAGTGCTGGGCGAGCATGGTGGACCAGAAGTCGAGCGAGTGCGTGTACTGCCAGTTGTAGACGACCTTGAAGGCGGCGTCCTTGTTGTTCACGATGCTGTTGCGGAGGTGAATGGCGAGCTGGCGGATAAAGGTAAAGGCCGTCGTGTAGCCGACGTTTTGGTCGATGCCCCAGAGCTCGGCCGCAGAGTTCTTCATGAGGTTAATGCCCTGAATGGTGTTGGCGTTGGTGACACGGGAGCCTTGAACGAGACCCTGGTAGACGGCCTTGAGGACGACCTCGCGGAGGCCGGCATCGCCGATGACCATGAGCTTGCGTAGCACGAGGAAGGCGGTAATTCGCGTAGCCTCGGAGGAGGCGGGCCGCGCCCAGAAGTTGACGATGCACTTGATGAGCGCCTTGAGCAGCTTGCGGAAGGAGAGCAGGTAGGGGAGAAGGGGCTCGAGAGCACCAATCGTCAGCTTGAGGGTCGCGTCGTCGGACAGAGTGCCGAGGAGGTGGATGATGGAGGCTGTGTACGTCTTGAGCATGATGGACAGCGTCTGGAACTTCTTCGTCTCGGTGGAAACATAGACCTTGCCGGCAGCCGACTCCTTCGAGGGCAGGTGGTGGGCGATGACCTCGGGGATCTGGCGCAGGGCGACGATGAGAATGTCGTGAAAGACCTGGGGGCTGTTGATGGTGTAGCGGTTGTTTTTGCCATCCTCGGCATCGTCCTCGTTCAGATGCGCGGCGCACTTGAAGGCCAAGACGACCTGACGAGCAGCACGCAACGACTTCTTCTCGACAATGAGCTCCTTCCACTTGGCAACCATTTCGCGCGTGAGCTCGTTGTCAGCTGCTGTCGCCTCGTCGTCTTCAGACACATCCTTCTTGTTCTTCTTCTTGTTGTTGTCCTTCTTACGCTTCTTCTTGGGCTGGTCGTCATCGGAGGCGTCACTGCCGGCGCTCAGGTCGTCAATCTCGGCCATGTCGGCGTTCTCGTCAAAGTCGAGGGCCTCGGGGTCGTGCTCCTTGAGGAACTTGTAAAACGAAGGGTCCTTCTTGGCGAGGTCGTCCATGGCCTTTTTGCTCATCTCGCCGTCCTCGGCGTCCAGCTCCATGTCGCTGTCGTCAGCACCATCCTCGCTGTCGCTGACGACGGGCTGGTCCTCTAGGGACATGTCAGACATTCCCTCGTCCTCGGAGCCGGCCTGCTCCTCGTCATCGTCGTCGGCTTTGGGCGCCTTGGCCTTGCCGTTGGGCGCATCGCGTTTCCTCTTGCCCAGCTTGCCGCCCTTGGGCGCCTTGTCGATAATGTCCTCAAAGCCGCCCTTGAAGAAGTCGTCGACGCTCATGGCGCTGACGTTGGCATCCTTCTTGTTCGAATGGGGCTTGGGGGCGCCCTCCTCCTTGGGGCCTTTGAAGAAGCTCGCATCTTCCCTCGTCTTCTTGCCAGCCTTTTTCGCCTGGAGAGCGTACCGCTGCTTGACCTTTGCGTCCTCCTTGCGTTTCTTCAGGACGCCGGAGAGATGGTTCTTCTCGAACTTTTTCGTGGCCTTGAGCTTCTTCTTCGAGGGAGGCATGATGGGCGACTGGTGCTTGCTCGAAGTGTGGTGGTCGTGTTCGAGCTGCGACGGTCGATGGAGTCGATCGAAGCTGGCTGTCTAGGCAATTGGCGGGACAAGCAGCGGACCAAGTTCATTTTTTTTCTTCGCGATAACGATAAGGAGCCTCTTTTTGGGCGTTGGCTCGGTTTGGACGAACATGAACTTATCGATAACGATAAGCGCGCGTGCGGGCCTTCGAGCTCTGAGCTCGGCGCAGGCGGGGTCACTCCTCTCAGTGGCCTCAGCGGTCCAGTGCTCTGGAAAGCCGCTGGAGCTGTGCTCCTCCTCGCTGCCCCTCGTGACGTTGGTGCGACCAACATCCAAGATCTCTCCCCCCCCCCTCCTTCAGTCCACACCTGGCATGCCCAGGCAGCAGTACCAGCACCAGCAACCCCGAGACACCATTGAGGGTCATCAAAACGAGCTTCTCTTCTTCGGCCACCTCACCATGACGCGCCTGAGGATACAACTCGAGCCGCAAACATGAACCCCCGGCAAGCCTATGCGCCGACGCCGCATAGCTACATCCCGAATACCACCCTCTCTGCCACAATCAACCTCGATGAGGTATGTGTTCCCCCCTCCAAAACGGCCAAGCTTCCTCTGGGCCGAGTCTGGACCAGTCGCGATGAATCTAATGTCTAACGTCTAACGTCTCCCAGGAAGTCAAGCTGACCGAGACACGCGCCGAGCGCGACCTTCAAGACTCCCTCGCCGAGATCTTCAGCATCATCGTCACCCTCGACGAGCTCGAAAAGGCCTTCCTCAAAGATGCCGTCCCCGAGGCCGACTACACGGAGATTTGCGAACGCTCGCTGAAGCAGTACAAGTCCATCCTGACCGACGAGACGGTCGCCACTGCTTTCGTCGGGCTCGAAGAATTCAAGGCCGAGTGGGATGTATGCCTACCCTGACTCTCCTGCCCCCCCTGTCTCATGCTGGTCGCCCCTCTACGAAGGAAAAAAACACGGCTGACGTGTCTTGTTTCTCCTCTTTGCAGCTCGAAGTCCCCCGCGCAACAGAGCGCATTCGTGTCGGCATGCCCTCGACGACCGTGACCGCCTCCTCTGGCTCGGCACCCGCGCAGGCCCCGGCGCCCGGCAACACGACGAGCGGCGCCCTCATTCTCGAGGCGACGCAGGAGTTCATCACCTTCCTCGATGCCGTCAAGCTCGGCCTGTTGAGCAAGGACCAGCTCCACCCGCTGCTCTCCGACGTCATCCAGTCCGTCAACAAGGTCACCGACCGCGACTTTGACAACCGCGGCAAGATTGTCCAGTGGCTCATCACGCTGAATCAGATGAAGGCCACCGACGAGCTGAGCGACGCGCAGGCGCGCGAGATTGAGATGGATATTCAGCAGGCGTACCAGGGCTTCAAGAGCACCCTGACATAGATAGCTACATAGAGCGGGCACGGCGGCGTGGACCATGTCAATTTGCGCCCTCCATTTCTCCATCACTTCACTGAGCGTATCTGTCCTATCCATGCTGTTCTGTGTCTCTGCGAATCGACTGCTGCACTCGTGACCACGGGGGCGGCCTAGACGAGAAAGGTCCAGAAGCTGGGATACACGAATTCGTTCTCGAATATCCTCCTCACCTGCTCCAGCACAAACCTCTCCACCTTGCCCACGTTCTTGAGGCTCTGTTTGCCGCTCTCGCGGAGCCCAATCTCGCTCTCGACCCGTATCTCTTGCAATAGACCCCCGAATCGCCTCTTCTCGCCCGCCGCGCCGCGCCGGGCCTGCCCGTGGTCGTCGTCTTCGTCATCGTCGTCATCATCATCCTCCGGCAGCCCCACAGCCGTGATGGCGTCCTCGGGACTCAGGAAGCAAAAGTGCAGTCGCTTGCGTATGTGCGCCGCGACGCCCACGCCGTCAAAGGTCAGCCCCGTGACGGAGAGCTGCACGGGGATCCCGACAAAGCTGGGCATCGGGTAGTCGAGCAGGATCTCGGCCGTGAGGCGCAGCCGCACGTCGCCGGCGTAGCGGATGCGGAAGACGGCCTGCAGGTCGTCGGGCCGGGGCTCGCGGAAGCGAGGCGGCGGGTCGTCCGCCCTCGCCTTGACGGCGGCGAGAACTGCTGGTTCCTTGCTGGCCCGTTGGTCCCCGTCGTCGCCCTCTTCGTCGATGGCGCAGGCAGGATCGCGCGTCGGGGGTCGGGACGTGCCGACGGATGTGGGTGCCAGGGTCGAGACGGACGACTTCTCGCGCAGGAAGTGATTTGCGGACGACAGAGGATGGGGGTTCTGCGGCGTCAGCGGGGCAAAGGCAGGCGCCATGTCGGACAGGACGGAGGACTGGGATGGGTTGCGGCTATGGCTGGGGTAGGTCGGGGTGCCGCGGAGCGGGGAGGGCCCTGGCGAGGAGACGGCCGAGGCGTCCATCCAGCTGTTGCCACCTCCAGCGACGGCGGCCAGTGGTGTGTGGGTGCCTGACCAGCCGGAGCCGAGGTGGCTTTGAAAGTAATGCAGATTGGAGGCGCCGCTGAGAATGCCTGGTGTCGAAACGCCGAGAAAGGGGCTCGTGAGGTCGCCAGCCATGAGGCCCCGCGAAGGTGAGCTCGCGCCGTGGTTGTGGAATCTTGAAGGAAGATGCGCGCTGCTGTCGCGCTGGTGGCTCTCGTGCTGATGTTGATGCCTCCTTGCCGCCGCCGCTCTCAGCTCCTCCGCTGCATCATTGTCCTGGCCATCGTCTGAATCGTCGTCGTCATAATCTTCATTCTCCTCGTAAAAGTCTGGTAAAGGGTCGGTAATGTCTTTGAGCTCGAGTTTCGGCGGTATGGAGCCGAACTCAAAGTCGTGAACCGTCACTGACTTGATGAAGCGCGGCAGCTGGACTGCTTGGAACTTCTCGTGGATGAAATCGCGGATGCGAAGCGCGAGCGCCTCGCCGTCTGGGCCCGACGTGAGGGTCTCCCAGTTGAGATCTACTGACATGAGGCGCTTCTGAAAATACGAGACAGACCGAGAAGAGAAAGAGCGCGCAGTGGCTCGAAGGACTGTGGGTATTTCGGTTTGGTGAGATAGATGTGATGATGGAATGAGGTTGAAGTTGAGGTTCAACTTTAGTGGGTCCTTCCTCTCCATCGACTGTGCCTGTCAACGACCAACAACCGCAGGCTGAAAGGGGGCTCCAAGCAACCTCTATCATAGAGAGGCCCTGACTATCTTCGCAAATCTGGTCAATACAAATACCGGGAATCAACGTGCTCTTTATTAAGCAAGTGAGCTCCGGAGAGCCGACTTCTCTCGAAAAAAAAGTCATAGTCATCGATCAGAGTCTTCATCAAACAGCTGAAATGACAGAATTACGTATGGCTGCCACAGTTACCATTGTGAGCAACATTACTCTTGTCCAGGTCCAACTCCCACGCCGCCGATGCCCTGTACCTAACCGCCAGTCCATTTGCTATGCTAAACGCCTTCACTGAAATAACTCGTCGCTGGCCGTGATTTGTGCCGCCAACAGCCTCTCACTCATTCTCCGGTCATCATCAGGGCCTCCAATCAGTTCCTACTCTGGGTTGCCGTCGTTCTCAAACCGTGGCCGGACCGTGTTGGCCAGATGCGGTGCCCCAAACTGGTGCCAGCAATTGGGTGCTTGCAAGATGTACCTATATCACCAGTTAACACGCCAGATCATGATCGAGCCGTCGGGTCGACATACCTCGCCATGGCCTCTCGGAATCGTGACTTGTATTCCTTCGGACTCGTCACAGTGGGACGATTCCTTCCTCCACCCACGAACCCGCGATCCTTGATCCAACTCTCCAATTTCTTGTCCCAGGTATACGTGCGGATGCAGTCGATAATGCCGACGACGAGTTCCTTCTTGACCTCGTCAACGGCAACCATCAGCGAGTAGTCCATGACGTTCTGCCGCGCAAGGAACAACGTGTCGTTCCACACTGACGCACGGAGAAGTTTCTTCGAATGCTCTCGCGCGAATAGGGGTGATTCGTATATGAACTCAACCATGTTCTCGTCCAGCAGGACCTCGTTCTGCTCGCCTGTCGATTGAATTTTGCGGTTGCGCATGGATCCCTTGAGATCAAAGATCCGACTCGGCGCACGGTCATAGAACAGGTTTTCCATGACCAGCAAATCTAACTTGATCTCGACACCTGTCACTGGGTTCTTGATGATGATCTGGAAGAATCCCAGCATCTTTGCAATGACCGAAGGTAGATCGTGGAAGAGCGCTTCTGCCATGATGCCGAAGTACGCTGGCGCAAACCGGAGGAATGCTGCCGTTTCGATTGGAGACAGAGCCTTACACACGAGACGGTCGTCAAGCGTCTTGAGAAACACGGATTTTGTCTTGCCACCCTTTGAATCCCACTTGAGGCAGCGAGACAACGACTCAACGATGCGATCTGACGCGCCGCACTTGCGCCGCAATGCATCAAACTGTTCGGCGTAGAAAATCTTGCACATCATCGTAGCCGTACCTTCCTTGAACTGGTACTTCAGATGCGTGCCCGTGGCCCTGAGCAGGCTTTTCTCCAGGTCGGCCTCGACAAACTCTCCGCCTGTGTCCGATATGCCCGATGACTTGGCATCAGTACTGCCTGCCTCGTAGCCCTTCTGAATGGCGATCTGCCATTGCTTGCGGATATCGGCGAGCTTGCCTAGATAGTCATCCGAGCTCATTGCAAAAGCAATGACAGAGCTGGGTTCGTCTTCTCTAACAATTACATCTGAGTCGATGAAAATGTGATCGCTAGGGTTGACGGGATAATCGAGAATCGGCCAGCCACTTGCAGAGCGTTCGGCCCAGAAGTTGGTGAGGAGCTTCATCAGACTCTTCTTCTGGTGCTTGGGCAGTTCGAGGGGAATGTCTGTGCTGGGCTCTAGAGCATCTGCCAGCTCTTTAACGTCAGGTAGAATGTCGTCCAGGCTTCGCTCATTGTCACTTCCTCCGCACTCTTCATCCGACCCCCCTACACTATGATTGACAGTGCCAGTGTCGTCCGTCTCGCCACCAGTGTGCCCATCATCATGTGGAACTGGAGGCGTCTTCTCTAGCGACGGCTCTGATACGTCCAACCTTGCGGCTGGCGTCACAGGTGCCGTCTGCGCAGTCCTGAGCATGGGCGTCGTTGCGCTGCTTTCGAAATCGTGGCCACCTTCGTCTGGGCCCTCGTAGTCTGACGGCTCAAGCTCCTGCACGGCATCGTCAACATCGTCATAAACCTCTACAATGGGCTTGGTCGATGTGCGTGGTAGGAAGGCACGTGGCTGACGTGCAGCGCGCTTCTTCTTGTCTTCTCGAATTCTTTCTTTCTCGAACTCGCGACTGAGTTGCTCGAAATGCTTGGCAATGGCAAAAACCTTGGATTCCTTCTTCTTGTGAACGAATCGGGGGATTGACGATTGAGCAGTCTTCTTGTGGCCTCGCACACCTCCCAGGCCTAGTCGCTCAGAGAGCTTCTTGTCGACCTTGAAAGAAGATTCCGTTTCAGAAGCTTCAGCCAGTGTTTTAGGATCTTTTTGAAGCATCGACTTCCCAATGCCTGACTGCACCTTTTTCAAAGTGTGGATGGGCTGTGAAGCTGCTCGAATCATGGGCGGTGACACTGCCATTCCCGCTCTACGGGATGATCCGCGGTCCGCCCGGGGGGTCTCGGGGACATGATCAGACGTTGGCGTCTCTGCACCTAGAGCCTGGTGTTCACGTCTCAGCTGCTCAATCTTCTCGGAAAGCGAAACACCACCGGGCTGGTTGTCAAGCTGGACATGGTTAGCAAAGCCGGTCGCAAATGACTCCGTCGGGGCCACCTCCTTGGCTGGCTCTGCTGAAGGGGTCGTATCGGTATTTGTGCCCATTGTGGAGAGGGGTGGCCTTGTCGTGGATGGAGATGTCGGTGTTGCCAGGTCGAGAGGCTCGACTCTTTCCAAAACTTGCTCGGTTGGCGCATCAAGATCTTCCTGTTGAGCCTTCTCGGCGGCATTGTCATCTGCCAAGTCAGTACTTCCGCCCAGACTAGGGTCGCTGAAGTCTGTTGGCTGCGTGGTCTTGTCGTCGGTATCCGAAAATGTCTGTGACGGTGGCTCTCCGGTGTCGACAGTCGATATGCTCCCTTCAGTTGACGCAACGGACTCTTTTGATTCATTGTCTGTGAAGATTTTCTTCAGCTGCAGCATCGTCAACTGCCGCAAGTCCTTATCGGCCAAGAAATCGGCCTCGAACTGGTTGAACGCAGTATCCCATTCTCCGGCATATTCAAGCATCTCCCTCACGATCGGATTGAAGGGGATGACTTCATAATACTTTGAGTTGACATAAGCATCTTGAAGCCGTCGAATCACGGCAACCTGGTCGTCTTGAGCTTTTTTCGTGAGCCTGTCGACCTCGATCCTGCAGGATTCGGCCTTTTCTGGCAAGACACTATCGACCCTAATTGTCTTGATTCGGACTTTGACAGATGTCATGAAACGAATCCACCTGGACTCGATCTTACTGAAGATTTGGTTCTTCAGCTTTAAGTCGTTGTCGACTTTCCAAGTGATTCGGGCTCGAGGTACAATAATCTCTAGCAAGTCAATGGGGTCATAATGGATCCGGACCCAGGTCTCGCGGAATTGGAAGAGCCTGATGTGGTCGCGGTGGTGGTCGTGGAAACACTCTGTGTTCTCGTGAAGTTTGAGGCCCTTGCTCCAAAAAAGGAGCTCCAGGTATTTTCCGAAAGAGTACTTCCATGTGCTGTCTGACATGGGCATCGTAGGAGAGTCCCTCTTGCATACCTTGCAGTAACTCCACATCGTGATGTCGTCAGTCACGAATTTTGGCTTTGTGGCTGCGGGCTCGATGAAGACTGTGATGCGTGATTCATCGTGGACATAAGTCCGATGATGCTCAGTCATTTTGCGGTCACAACCATTCGACGTACAGATCGAGTCTTTGCTGAGACATAGATCTTCAATATACTGACCCAGAGTACAGTCAGGATCCATGCTGCCACTTTGGTCCATGTGCTCGTCGTAAAACGCAATGGCAATTAGTCCAGGCTCAGCACACGGAATCTTTGTCTCGGTGCAGATGACAGAGTACAGGACAACAATGTTCCTGGTGAGATAAGGATCGAATAAAGTCAAGGTTCCTTGGATGTAATTCTCCATTGTCGTGTCTGTGTCTGGTAGTTGTGGAGCGCCTTGTCGTACTCAGCATCGTGACGCATGAAGTACCTCCATAATCTGCCGAGGGCGCCTTCTGGCCGATTTCATGGACCATCTCAGGCTTGATGAGCTGAAACTTCTGTGATCTCTTCTCAGAATCTGCCTGTTCCTCAATGACGTCTTGGTCCCGTAGACGCTTGAGATACACTAGCCTCCGCTCTTGTTCTCGCGCCTTCATCAACAAGTGTGGCTGCGCAAATCGTACAAAAGGGGAAGCTGATAGGATCTTGGTTTCGTATCTGGCTACCATATCGCTGTAATAGGTCGGCATTGGGACGTCCTCAGGTACGTGCGTGTCGGCAGCTTCAGTGGCAACATGCGAGGCATGGAGAGAGACAGTCCGTACGGGCTCCGCCGGTCGCTGCTCTTCCGTTTGATCAGAGTGCGCTCCTGCTGATCCGGTAAAAGAAACACTCTGACTTGTCTGCGACGGCGGCTCAGACTCCATTGGGGATGTCTGGGATGCAGTCGATCCAAGTCGGCCCGTCTCGCCTGACATGCTCATTGATCTTGAGCTGTCATCGGTTTGCGGACGAATAGATGATTGTAGGGACGGGAGCTCGCCCTCTGATGGCAACTGAATGAATTCATCCCGCATGAGACACGTTTCGAGCTTCAGGTTGTAAACCACATATACCATGAACTCGGTAATCTTCTTCATCCTGGCGAGGACTTGAGTTGAGTCTCCGCGCAAGGCTATCGTGCACCCCAGCTGTTCGGCGCAACCCGAGAGGAAGATGTAGGTCTTTTTTTTTCCAGGATAGCTTTTATTGACATAGGTCTTCACTTCAAAACCAGCTGATCGGCCGGCCTGGTTCTGAAGGGCCAAGCGATCGAGAGAAGTGATGATGTCGGTCTCGGCACATCTTGACACGGCCGATGTGACAGATGGCTTGACGTTGTAGGCCACGGCAATATTGGCTTCGGCTAGATATTGCAAAGCAACACCTGAAACGCCCTTCTCGCACAACAGCACATCAGGTCGCAAGTTGATGATGCGGTTTACCACAACTCTCAGATACTCTTTTTCTTGCTCGATAACAGGCTGTAAGCTCATGAAATGTTGGTGATGGCGCTGATACTCGATTGGGAAGGACACAATAACGATGCGTGGATTGACAATCCGGCGTGGCATGCTTTTGAGGGCCAAATTCTTGGTGAATATGACACCAGATACATAACTGGTATCTCCTGGTTTGCCGCCAGGAATCTTTTTGAGCTTGACGTAGTGACGGATGTCCATGTCATCGCCGGCGCGAATATCAGGCACAACATCGTCAGTGCATTGAAGCAGAATAGGAATCAGTGCCTTCTCCCAAGCAGAGGCGTTGGGTACTTTAGAATCTTCCAAAAGTTGATGGAGTAACTTTCTCACATGCAGCATGCTGGAAGAGTTGAGCTCAACCTGCGGTTCTTTATCTTCTTCCTGCATCGAGTCGCTACGAGTGAGCTTTGTTGCCTCGATCGCTGGATTCTCTGGCGAGAAAATAGTGTCATTAGATATAGTAGGTCCTTTGAGCGCGGATGATTTTGGTCTCGGGGAGCGAAGATAATGTACGTTGCCGCTCACGTTGCTGAGATTGCGCCGGCGAGATGATCGTATATGACCAGCAAGACTACCAAGACCGGTATCGTCGGGGCCGCCGCGACTGGTGAAGCTGATGCCACTGAGACTTTTCTCTCCTCCTCGGAAGCGATGCTTTCTAGTCGCGCCGATGAACGAGCCAAAGTTGCTCTTCTCCCGATCAAAGCTTGAAGGTTGCAGATCGCTGTTCGACATGGTTGCGAACATGCTCATTTGCTCGTCTCCACTTGATTCGTCTGACATGTAATCTGCCAGTTCTGGGTCGATGATGTTGTCTTCGTGAAATGCCGGATACTTTTGTTTGCGCGTCATCTCCTCATTGACGTCCTTGCGGAAAGGAGCAGTATTGTCTGGAATGGGCTTGAATCTCGACCAGAAATTTTGTCTTGAGTGGTGTCTTCGGTGGCCCAAACCTGATGATTGAGGCCTTGCTGCATTGAGTGACTTGAGAGATCGGGAGGAGCTGGGTCTACTGAGCTGCGGGGCGTCGATTTCCAGGATGGCTGATCTCCGATTCGAATCGTCGATTCCAATCCTTCTGGTCGCTGGGATGGCCATCATTGGCGTTGATATAGATCTGGCATCGTCGAGATCCTCCATCCTACCAGCAAAGCTTGTCTCTTCGCCTTCCACATCGACTTCTGTCACCTCGGCCTCAGCCTTGGCATGGTTCGGACGGAAGATGGCAGGCAAGAAAGAGTCGTCCCCTGAGTCGTCCGAGGCACTGTCTTCGACTTGGTTGAGTACCTTGAGACATGGTTTGCAGAGCCTCAAAGTCCCCGACATGGCAAACATTTGGGCTGAAATGATCGATGTGCATTTCGAGTCAAAGATAAAACCGCAAACTCGACAATGATGCTTTCTCCGAAATGCAGAAAACGGCTGCTGGCAAGAGTAACATTCCTTGCAGGTCTCGTCGGCCATCCAGAATTCTTTGCTCAGAATCTGCTTTCGCATCAATCCGAGTTTTGTATTGACCTCTTCTGGAGCTCCCTCATTTCTTGTCGTACCAGGAATGCGCATGGCCCCAGATCTCATCTGTTGAGGCCTCGACTCGTGAGAAAATGATTCATGGTATATCGGAGTGTGCGCCGAGGTGCTGACTGGGCTGGGCTCTGCGGTTCCCTGGTCCATCGAAGAAGTTCTCGAGTGAGCGTAGGCCGGAGACCGAGAACGTGTGATTCTATTGATCACCGCCGGCCGCCTTGGGGCTGATAGCAATGAGCCGCCAGAAGGAGTTCGCACGTGGCGCAGGTCAGTCTTTAAAGAGGGCAGAGATGGTGTGACGGATTTTGTCGGGCTCAAAGGTGTGTCAACACTGCCATCCACGCTGACCACATCATCTTTTCGTGAACGATTGGTACTTTGGCTTTGCGCTCGCTCAGAGGTGGCCTTGAAGTCTTCATAAAGGCTGGCATTCTCTGCTGCGAATATCGGCCCACGCGCATCCGACTTGCTGATGCTACGTCTTCCAGACGACCGCAAAAGAGTATCCTCTGACCGAACAGTCTGCTGACTAGGGTCTCGGTGCACAGAAGCAGGTGCGACATCGGGTGTAACTGCAGTGACAGCCGATGCTTTGGGCATGCTCACAGCAGCGGGTCTGCTCGAAGTGGTAGATCTAGAGGCCGTCATGACAGACATGGCGGTTGATTTAGTAGACATGGGAGTCTGTAGAGGACTGTCTGCTTCGGGCAGGACGGCTCCAGAACTAGAGAGGCTGGTGAGGAGACCATCGGATGGCAGGACTGAACTCGAGCTTGTGCCGGCAGTTTCGCCGCGGTGAAGTGACGCCGTTATTGGTTTGGGAGCCGTGTTTGTAGTTGACGAGCTTTTCTTGGAAGCAATACTGGGGGTGTCCTCGTCCACGTCCGGCATCCTCAAAGGAGCACCTCCCACAGCCTCCTTCAATCTGTTGTACAGCCCACTGAAGCCATTTTGGACCAAGTCCCCGGCGAGTCCCTTATTTTCGGCAATGGGCAAGGTAGATGGGGGTGGACCGAAGTCGTTGAAGGTCGTCAAGGTGTCGCTTTGACTGGCAGAATTATGTATCTTGTTAAGAGTTTGGGCTAGCTGCTCTTTGTCGACTTGTGAAGTAGTCGATATCGAGGCCACAGAGTCGCGTCGAGGCCGTCTCAGGTCGGGGAGTGCCAGCGCCAAACTGGCGGGTGACGAGGGGTTGTTATTGGGAGCCATGTCGACTGGATCGCGGGCAGTCAAAAGGTCGAGCGTGTTGAGGTCATGTTTGATTTCTCATGGCGACAAGGTGCTCGAAGAAACTGAGAGGGTGTATCGCAGAACAGACGACTCCCTGTTTATGGACCAGTCGTAGGAGCGGTAGCGTCGCGAAGCGTGCGAAGCGGTCTGTCGTGAGATTCGGTGGTCTTAGAACTCAGGTACAAGACAATGGGCAATGCCTGGGTCTCTCGACGGTATGAGGATGACGAAAAGAAACGAGGCGCTTTGTTCGTGGAATGTGGCCGTC
>NW_003315035.1:1415615-1418385 GCF_000150825.1 Verticillium alfalfae VaMs.102
TTCGGGTGGTGGCGGCTTGTTGTCAGCATCGATCTTGAAGAACATGTACCAAGGCAGCAGCATCCCTGAGCCGCCAGGTTGAACGAACCCCGGTTACAGGAGCGACGACACTACCACCTTCGGGTGCGTGGGCCGGGAGTCATGGGCCAGTAATCTGATGGAGGGAACGTGCTCTGCAGAGCTTAGGTCATGGGAAGCTTGGGCCATGAGGGGTGAGCACCAAGAGATAAACCCCGCGGCGCTTTGGCTTCAGCCCAGTCATCAGCCACACGGCAGACAATACTGACACCCGAAATACCCATGACATGGAAACAGTTACAGTGGACAAAGTGGATCCACCAGACGCGACGCGACCGAAAGCTTGGCCCAACCATCGTGTCGTCCAGCGATCTCCATATTCGATCGTTTGGCATTAGGGTCCAAAAGATAATTCAACGGACAAGCGACAGCATCGAAGCTGGTTGAACCAGTCGTGATGCTCAGCATTTCTTCGGGGTTGAACCAGTCAACTCCAGGATCATGGCCTCTTCCCGGTCCCGCTCGTCGTCGCGACCTCCAGTTTCTTCCTCCGGACGCAAGCAACGAGGCCCGGCTCTCTCGATGAACCTCTTTCGCATACCCAAAGATCAACAAGAACTTTTGGAGCGGCCAGATGCTTGGGCGGAAAGCTCTGCGAGCAACAACATCGGTTTGGTCAACATCCCTCCCCATGTGCTGGAATCTCTAAGATACTTCGAATCTTCCAGGGTCCTGCCACCTGGGGCGCAAAAGCCACTATCGCCAGGCGCTTCGGCACCAAAGAGCACAGCCGAAGCGAACAAGGTTGGCGATGGGTCAGCAAAAGAGCCCGACATCGATGAGGAAGATGGCAGTGAAGCAGAAAGCAACGCGTCAGGTGTATCCTGGTCACCAAGTCCGCCTCCACCACAGGTTCAAAAACCCCAACAATCTGTCGACCGAAGTGACGGCCAGAGCCAGGCCGAATCTCCTGCTAGATCTGTACCTCTCCCAACCTCATCACCCTCGTACCGAAGACGGTGGTCCCCGAAACCAAATACGCTTGAGAGGCAGGTGGTTGCCAGCACGGCCTCGAATGAGAACCCGCATGCCGTTTTCCAAACACAAGCGCCGTTGTTCGACATGGGATCTACTTCATCTCCCGTAAAATCTAACAACACAATGCTCGAGTCACAAGAAAAGGCTCAGGTCCAGTCAAGCCCCATTCTGACACGAGCGCACCAGGACCTGCCACCTGCTTCATTCCCACCCAGCAGCCTCGACCATGAAGATGACATGGAAATGGAAATACCAGGGGCATTACTCCACGCCACACCTCCAATCAACAAGATATCGGCGCGAATCAACGCGTCCCAAGGCATCGTCCTGGACACGCCGCCTCCATGCGGACAAGGCAGCGCCGGCCGGCTAACTTCTGCTTCCGCCGGGACACAAGCCAAAAGCGCGAATCCACCCAGACAACGCTGGAAGATTCTTCAATTCAGTGACGGCCCTGATGTTCCCGCTTCTGCCACGATCAGCGATACACCAGCGACGGTAGCCAAGACACAACTGCCAAAGCGCATCGAGCATGACCACGGGCAAACTTCTTCAGCAGGCATCATTACCTCTACATTTCCGAACACGGAAGTGATGGAGGGCCAACATCTGCCATCCACTGCCGGGCAAGGTTCATCCGGGATACCTACCCCCCAAGTGCGCACTACTGGCTTGTCGTCAACAGCAAACCAAGAAGCTTATGAAAGAGCGCAAACGGAAACACATCAACGACATCAAGTCTTGTCTGCAAGCATTGCGGGCAAACTAGTCCACGACTTTTCAGCACAGCCAACGACTGATTCATTCACTGACGGGCCCGACTTCAGAGAGCGGTTCCTGCTAGAGCCTCTCGAAACGTTCCAGTCAGCGTATCGGTCGTTCGACGGTAGCCTGGGAGACTTCGTTAGAGCCTGCGTCTCCCTCAAAAGCCTCCGCCGCGAAAGGAGACTCCCTGTGTTTTTGTACGATGACTTTGTGCGCGTCTTCTGCGACGACTACATCCAGTACGTTTCTGAGACCGACGAATCTCGCCCCATGTATGCCATGGAGTGGTACGTCGACAACGTCAGCAAACCGATTTACCAGAAAGGCGTTTTAACCAAGGACAATATCGACCGGGTGCTGAAAATGTATCCCGATGAGTACAATGCCATCCGAGAAGCCCTGGGCCTGTCTCGTTCACATACACCAATGACGACTGCTGGCGATCGATCATTCTTCATGGATGTCGATCCTTTGGAGCCTCCTTCTATTGGGCAGCAGCCTGTTGATGCATCGGTGAAGACGAGCAGCGATGTACAGAGAAATTTGCGAACATCTGACGTTGCCGTCGATTTCTCCCCTTCGCCCTTTCCGCGAAGACTCATTTCAGACCGGTCGGCAGACTCCGGAACTGAAGCATACGTTTCGGCAAGCGAGAACCCACTGTCTGGAGTTGAAAATACGCCGGCTCGTCCAAGCCGTGACTGTCGCTCACCTTCCGCAGACGTTGTGATTATTTCAAGTGTCAAAAAAACAGTGGCTGCGAAGTCGACGCCAAGGCAGCGGGACCGTCGTCGATCGCCGTACCCAGAAGCCATACCTGGACGGAGTAGCCCAGGGTTGATAGCGGCCACTACCCCTTCACAGCAGGCCCACCATGTCGATGACGGAGGGCCAAGCACGAGCCGATCGAAGGGCAAGGCGTCCCTCCGATATTCCCTGGATGCAGAGG
>NW_003315035.1:1418517-1428344 GCF_000150825.1 Verticillium alfalfae VaMs.102
CCACAGACGGTTCGCTGCCAAGTCGCGGCGCCCTGCCCCGCAGCTTCTCGTCCCGCGGGGACAAAGGCACGCCCACAGACGCCGCACGCCAATAAGCCGGCGGACTCAGCAGCGAGGTCCAGAGAGACGCAGGTGGCGTCCCGGATCGCGCCCGTCGAGCAGCCGCCCTTCAGCGTCCCGCCTCCCAACGTTGACTCAGGAGAGCGGGGTTTCGAAACAGAAGAAGCAGTCGGTTCGAGCCGAGCAGTACCGGCTCAAACTCGAGAAACTGAAGGCCGCGGGGCGTTTGCCGGGCATGGCGGGGTCGAAGGCCAGTCATTCTTGATGAGAAAAGGGAACTTGCGGCAGACGCCTGGAATTGCTAGAAGTTGGGCGCACAATTTCTCGTTTTAGTTATGAAGATACCCCATACGTATGAACTCGGGAGTTCCGTCTCCCTCGTTGGAAAGCATGGCAGCAGAAATCAGACATTACTCATGACAGACAACCAGCTTTACACTTAACAGACCCCCCTTTTTGAATCTCCCGTTCCCACTGCTACGTCTTCTACTCGGTGGGCGATTCATCGTAAAAACCAAAAAGCGGATAAGTCTATTTTTTTGCTTTGCCTGGGCAGCCAGTGTAAGTGTAGCCTGGATCTAGTGCGAGTTGCACAACCTGCTCCCCGAGGAGTCTTTGCAGCGGTTATCTAAGCCCCCGAAAATGTATCTGTTTGCCTTAATCTTACTGCAGTCTGTGTCTCTGCCAAATTGAACCAGGGTAGGGAGCTCTTTTTGCACAAATTGTCCGTGTCAGAAGTTGAGAAAGAGAGGAAGCCAGACAGGAAGAAAGATGAAAAAAAGGAGGGAAGATAAGGAGAGAGAAAAAAAAAAGAAGAAAGGCCCCAAGAAGAGGATATCATAGCCCTGCGCCGTTGTGTCATGTGCAATTTCGTGTTGTTTCGTCATGCCCGATTCCGCCCTCCCGGTCACCGCCAATTCCCCTGACGAGAAGGATCCCCCGTGTCCTTCATCAAACCAGATTGCCGTCAAAATCAACAAGTTGTTCTTCTTCCCCTATTGGGAGAGCTCAGGTTTCGGAGGCGGCCTCCTGGGCCTTGGCGGCAGCCTTAGCCCTGTGACGCTCCTCCTCCTCGGGCGTCAGGGTCTTGAGCTGGAGGGCGTGGATGCCGTTCTCCTGGCCGAGCTCCTCGCGGAGGAGCGCGTAGACCATGCGGTGGCGGGCGGGTTGCATCTTGGTCTTAAAGGCGTCGGACACGATGACTAGCCTGGGAATTTCGTCTGATGTTAGCCGCACGCCGCATGATATTTGCAGTAGGGGTCCAATATGCAACTACTTGGTAAAGGGGGGGAGGGGGGGAGGAAGGGTTCGCTCCTACCTGAAGTGGGTTTCCTTGGATGTGTTCCCCACCATGGCCTTGTGGTGGGAGTGGAGGTGGGAGTCGTTGTGAATCTCAAGAGTGGCAGGGGAGAAAGCTGCGGTGAGCTGGGAGGTGTGCAAGGTTAGCCTTAGGGGGGGGGGGGAACCCCCGCTAGCTCGAGACAAGAGTTGGGTGTTTGGGTTGTGCCGTCCGTACCTTGGAGCGGATCGCGTCTTCCAACGGTGTGGTAGACGACATGGTGGATAGAGGCCTCGCGGCGCTGGAGAAACCGAGGGCGTACCTTCGCAACATTGAGGTTGGGATATGGGCCGGCGTGGTGATGGCGGCAGCGGCGACGGCGAGTCTGCTGGCCGAGTTGTTGAGGGCGGCGACGGCGGGGACGGTCTGGGAGACGGCGGAGGTAGCGGCGGTGGCGATAGCGGCAGCAGATCGTGCAGTCCGTCCCAGCAGAGGAGTGAGGAAGAAACTCATAAGGATAATGGTAGAAGGAGGATGGAAGGGAAAGAAGAAGGGGGGAGGAAGAGGAGGGGGATGGGATGCGTAGGCAAGGTACGCGAAGAAGAAATATCGAGCACGAGTAGCCAGGTCCAGGTTTCTTGCGCAGCGTGCAAAGGACTAGGAGCTGTGTGTCGGCCTGACAGGAGATCCCAAGCAAGCGATCCCGCCCTTTCAGAGCTGGAATCGACGGGGTTTACTGGGACGGCAGAGAATTTGCAAGGACGGGTTGACACCGAAAGTTCGGTGTAGGTGTTGACCGCTGAATGTCGGGGTCGCAGCATGGCGCACAAGGTGCAGATGGTGCCTTGAGCGAGGTCCAATCAGCGGGGAAGCACGCGCGCGTTGTCCCTTCCGGTCGGTAGCTGGTGGGGTGCTGGTCCACACGTCATTCCCAGCGTTGTGAGCTCCGATGCCACCGGTTGGACAACACACCCCTGGTGGGCCTGGTGGAGGGTGGGCTCCTTGTTTGTTCCACGACCGCAGTGTGCCAGGCTTGCAGGGCTTGTCAGGGCCCGGGGGCGGAAGGGGCTTCAGTGTGTGTGTATCGTTGAGCTGGGTTGTGCCAGCGGCAGGCGGGCGGGGGCCTGTGAGTTGGTTCACTTTAGCGGTCTGCGTCCCGGGGAGCTTGGCCGGGCGGTCACTGTTCTGCCGCCGCACCTGCAGATGGGGCTCGAGCTCTCCTGCCTGGGCCGGGGAGTTATCAATTCGGATCACCATGCTGTGCACGAGGTAGGTACCTTGGGCAAGCTTCTGTACGGTGCTCTCTTGCTGCCCATCTCTTCTCTGGCCTGTTTACCCCTTCTGCATCTGCTGCCCCTCCACCTCGTTCACCAGCTCCAGCTCAGCACCAATTCCAGCTCCTCCAGACGTCGCTTTGGCCTCGGCTTTCAATTGTAGAGTCCTAATGGCAAAGCGAGGAGCCGACTCGCCCGCCGCCGTCCCACCTCGTCGATGCAGCTCAATGCCCGAATAGGGATTCTTCTATCCACTCCTCCCCTGCTGTGATACACTTCCATGCGAATTGGAATTGCATGCTCCATCCCTCGGTCACCCCCGCCATGTTCTCGTCATCAACCTGGACGCATGTCGCGCGGCGGCAATGTCGTCGATTTCTTCTCTCGTCCCCTCCTTCCTGTATAACACCGTTGCCACCCGTCGCCTCTCCACGACGATCAGTCCGAATGGCCTCCACCCTGCCGAAACTCCCCATATTTGAGGCCATCGCAAGTCACGACCCCCATTCAACAGCTGTCATCCACTCATTGTCTGGGAGGAGGTTTCAATACGGCGAGCTCTTGGGAGATGTTCGCAGAACACGCGATGAACTACAGGCCGCAGCAGGGAAGCCGGTGCTGGATGGCGAGCGCATTGCTTTCCTTGTAGAGAATAGCTATGACTACGTAGGTAAGATTGCGCAGAACAAGACAAGTACTCTGCGTCGATCAAAGACTGACTATGGCGCATTTCCCAGTGACCCTGCTCGCCGCTCTCGCCACTCGATCGATAGCCGTACCTCTCTCGCCAGCTTTCCCTGCGGCCGAGCTCCAGTATATCCTCAACCAGAGCGAGGCCTCGCTACTGGTATCATCGCCCAAATTTTTTGCCAAAGCGCGCGATGTGCTCGCCACCGAACTGGCATCAAAACCAGCGCAACTCGAACTGCAAAAGCACATGGGAGGCGCCGCCCATGAGGCAGTCCAGCTCGAAGGCTCCGACCCCGGCGATGCTGGCATGATGCTATATACTTCTGGCACAACAAATAGACCAGTATGGAAACCTACAGACCCATCTCCCGTCTCGCCAGGCTAACAAGCCGTAGAAAGGTGTTTTGCTTCCCCAGTCTGTCCTGACAGCGCAATCGAAGTCTCTTATCGAGGCCTGGGAGTACACCCCCCTGGATCACCTGCTTCACGTCCTCCCTCTCCACCACATCCACGGCACCATCAACGCTCTCCTGACGCCCCTCTTTGCCGGCAGCACCATCGAGTTCCTCTTCCCCTTCAACCCTGATGCTGTCTGGAACCGGCTCGCCGCGCCCTTCACAAATGCTTCCACGTCCCCCGCGAAGGAAAAGGTTACTTTCTTCACTGTTGTGCCCACCGTCTACTCCCGCCTCCTTTCCTCCCACAAGTCTCTCCCCGAAGCTTTCGTCGAGCCCACCCGCGAAGCCGTCTCCCCACAGAACATGCGCCTTGCCATATCCGGCTCCGCCGCCCTGCCGACCCCGGTCAAGGAGGCCTGGCGCCGCCTTTTCGCGCGGCAAACGTCTTACTCGAGCGTTACGGCATGACTGAGGTTGGCATGGCCCCTCTCCTGTGGCTCGCCCCCCGTTGACCGCGTCGACGCCTCCGTTGGCTGGCCGCTCCCCTCTGTCGAGGCCCGCCTCGTAGACACCGACACGGGCGCCGTGATTCCGAGGGGCGACCGCGTCGATGCTGAGGGCGCGAACGCGCCGGCGAAATCCCAGCTGCGCGGACCGACCATTTTCAAGGAATATTGGCGCAACCCTACCCGCCACCCGCCAAAGGAGTTCGCCACTGACCCCGACGGGCGCGGGCCCTGGTTCAAGACGGGCGATGTCGCCGTGCGACGGGCCGTCGAGGGCGCCGGCGGCGGCGCTGCGGACCAGCCCTGGGCAAAAGGGGACATGTACTTTATTCAGGGCCGTCAGAGTGCCGACATCATCAAGACGGGCGGCGAGAAGGTTAGCGCCCTCGAAGTCGAGCGTGAGCTGCTGACGCTGGACGTGGTTGCGGAGGCGGCTGTGGTCGCCGTCCCTTCTGGCAAGTGGGGGCAAAAAGTCGGCGCTGTCGTCATCCTTGACAACGAGGCGCTGCCTGAGGGCAAGACGTGGTCGCCTATGGACATGAGACGGGCGTTGCGGGGACGACTGGCGAACTACAAGATCCCGCAGGTCCTGAAGGTTGTGGACCACATTCCCAGAAATGCCATGGGAAAAATCAACAAGAAGGAACTGGTTAAGGAGGTATTTGCAGACCAGTTCAGCGACGATGAGGTGTAAAAAACTGGTGTAGACCACTCTTGTATTAGCATGTAACATGATGTACCAAACCTATAGATATTGCTGTTGTTTTAATGACTCCTCTGAAGCCGCAAGGTTACAGACGCAATTGTGACCGATCTAAGTATCTATTGGGATCTCCACTGCCTATGTACTATCGATCGTGGCCATCTACCAAAGCTGAAAAGCTATCTGGTCCAGGGCAACGCCTTGAGCAAGTACAAGGCAGATCATGCCGAGAGGTGATGGATGTCTCACCCCCGAATCTGCCCTTGATTAAGACCCCATGCCGAGGGGGAACGCCATGCCCTCCAATAACTCATCCCGCCCCAAACGACACAGAGTTTTCTTCTTTGCGGATGGCTCTGCAAGGTTCCGCATCCTATCGTGCGGCGACGAGCGGACAAAAGCCTTGCGAGACAAAGACAATGATCAGATTTCGATGACGGGTATGAGAAGAATGCCCCCCAGTCCGCGTCGCAATACTGCAAAAACTTTAATTTCTTACGCTGCCTGCGGCAGCCTCTTTAGACGGTGTGCTTGGCCTTGGCACGACTGCTACCACTGTGTGCAGAGTCGGTGTGGCCAGAGAACTCGACGGCCTCGTTAGCGGGGAGGTCAAGCAGCTGCTTGAACTTGGTGCCAATCTCGAGGAGGACCTTCTTGCCCTTCTCGGGGGTGCGGCCCTTGCCGCCGGCCACATCACCGTCGCCACGGCCTGGAATGCTCTTTCCTATGGTGCGAGTCCAGACGCCGACACGGAAGAAGGCCTTGCGAACGTTGACGACGACGCCCATGACCTCGCCATCCTCCTCATCCTCCAGGGTTTCGCCGATGGCAGCGAGCATGACATGGAGCCACAGGTCGTCAATGGCGACGTTGCGCTTCTCCTTGAACTGGTAGGACCACTTTCCGCCGTGCTTGTTCTGAGCGTCCTCCCACTCGGGACGGACGCCAGCCTTGAAGAGGTGGTAGTCAGACTTCAGGGCCAGCTCGGAGACGGGCGCAATGTTGTTCTGCAAGAGGTTAGACATGGTTGGCTGGCCGTGGCCGTGTCAAAAGTATTGCGTACATAGATGCCCCAGAACTCCTCCACGGAATCAAAGGTAATGACCTCCTTGAGCAAATCGTTCCAGTTGTCGCCCTGCATGATGTGGTCAGCATATCAACGGCCATGATAAGGATTGATAGAAAGCGACAAACCTTGCCGCTGGGTGGCTTGGTGAACCAGAGAGTCCACTTGTTCTGGAGGGGGTGCTTGACGTTGAAGTTCTCCTTGTCATGGAAGACAGTCTTAACATCGTCGCTGGAGCTGGTGGCGCCAGTTTCGGGCTGGTCACCGCCAGGAGAGACAGGAATAGTGGTCAGGTCGACCTGTTCGTTGGCCGTGGGGTTCTCGACAACAGCCATCTTGGGCAGTTTGTGTGTGATGTCGGTAGAGGGGTGGGATGGGTGCGCGGGCGCCAGATGCTGTCGATACACCTTAGGGAGGTGATTTGTCAGGTGAACAAGACAGTTTGGTTGCGATGCAGACGGGATCGAAAGTCGAACGGCGGGCCAAGGGATCAGGCAGGTCGTCGAGGTAAGACTTGCGGTTCGTGCGAAGCCTCGAGGAAGTGTCGGTGGGGTACACCAGGGGGTCGTGAGGTGACGTGGAGGAAAGACAGCTGATTCGTTGCTTCCTTATTCGTGAGGTATCCGATAATGCACCAGGCAGTCGGAGTACAGGGCCTTGATGGAGAAGGGGGCGAGTTGAGGTAGTTGCGATGACGAGGTTGGGATTGGGGTTTACCGTTTGCGCAGGATGCTGCTTCTCGTAGTGGTCGCGAAAAAAAGTGCCCAAGCGGCACGGTGCGGCCAGCCCATGGCCCGCGCACACAGGTGCCCACGACAAGTTGCTTATGTCATGCAGTGGGACCTCGTGGGCTACCTGTACAGCCCTGGACATCACTTGTTGGAGATGGATCTGGGGTCGTGGTAATTTCTCCGACAACTCCACCATAACCTTGATATACAGTTTTGCATCCCTCCAAGTGCATTGCTAAGATTGTGTTTACTACATGAATGGATAGCTTGTCTGTGAAGAAGTTTTGCATGGGGCTTCTCTCTTGCCCCGCAGTCATACCCGCCTCAGATGGTACCTTCAAACTGGCCTTGATTGACTTGTGCTTTTGTGAAATTCAGGGGTCTGAGTCTTGTCTGTCAAGCCCAAATTGTGAACCCCGCGAAGAACGACATACCATGGTACACAGAAGACTCTATGATCGTGAAATCAACAAGGCTTGGGGAATTAGCCATCAAGAAATGCATCATCATCGCCTTTGTTCGTTGCCTTAGACTCACCCTTAAACTATCGATCTCCCTTTTCGTGTGGAATTCTTAGATGAAAGAACGTGTTTACTCGGGCCCAGTCCGGCCAAATAGCACTCGTGGGAACAAGGAGAACCGTCTTAGGTGCAATGTGAACCTCACTCAGGACAAAGGCTCGGGCAAACGCTTCCGCGCAGCCATCGTCCACGAACAGCACACTACGAATCATATGCTGCCAGAGGTCGAGGTGAAATCTCATAATTAGAAGACCCCCAAGTCAAATTGTGACAGCCCTATCTGTCTTGAATCATCAATCTGAGTGCGATTCGCCATCAACGGCAGATTTGCTTCCTACACAACAAGCATCGGCCAGCACGGCAGCAACCAAGAAGAAGCTCAGCATTAAATGAGCAACCGCGACAGCGATTCCTCGGGGCAGACTTCCCAGTCTGTGTCGGGTGGTCGGAACGGGAACCTCAAGCCTCTGTCATCAGATCGATCTCGCTATACAAATCGAGCCCCTGACATCAACAATCTCCATGGCTTTCGCATTGAACGTCGAGACTTGAAATGGGACATGCCTACGGATAGCTTGGATGATTTCTTCTTCGAGGATCAATACCTGCTCATGCTCCAGCAAATCTATGCCCTTATGGAAACAACGCTGGTTCTCGGTCCAAGGCGCATGCCATACGAGGTCTCGCCCTGGTCGCTACCGACAGCTAATCAGGGCGACGTGACGTTGGAGCAGTACACGTCCTTAGTAGCTCAGCCTGACCCGTTATTCAAGTATCCATGGGATACACTACTCATATTCAAGAGGGAAACACAGCACTTCTTGACAGCAGTGATGAACAAGATGCTACATGAAATGACTTTCAAGTCGCTCCTATTCGGCGCTAGTAAGGAGCAGATGAAAATCCTTACCGAACAGGACGACACACTTATCAACGAAGAAGGTACTACATGTAATGTCTTGAAGCGGGGGAACAGTATTAATCAATCTCGCAGGATTCGGACGAACAAGGTTGCGAGCCGAGTATATCAACATGTTTTTGAAAGGCCGAGCACCCCCACTGTTCTGGGAGCAGGTCGACGAGACGGCCATTGGCATCACGAGGGCGTTCCTACCGGTCATCGCCTGGATAAGAAAGACAAGGATCGACGAGGTACCCTCCATAGGCGAGATTCACCAGCAGATCCACGGCATAGTAGCGTTCACAGCGTGGCTTGCTGTGTGCAATCGCCGGTCTGTGTCCATCATCGAATTTGAATGGCCGACGCCAGGGGAGTGCGATCTTCCATCAAGCAATACGGAAAACTTTGACGAGTGGGTTTACCGAAAGGGGCTGAAGAGGGTTGAACAGTATTGCCGCAAAAGGGGTTCCTATAAGCCCCGTCGCGCGAGAGTCATGATCGCCATCGCACCATCAGCGTGGCGGTACACAGTAGCTTCAGACGGATACTGGAAGGTGCGACTGCAACAAAAGCGAGCTGTGTACTACCATGGACTCCAGGATGACATGGACGAGAAGAAGGAGCACAGCATTACCTTATCGAAGTGGGCAACCATGCAAAGGGCGAAGGCTGAGGGGGGGGTGAGGTCGCTTGCGGGGCAGTTCTGGCGATACCTGGGGGCCATGCTTGTAGCACTGTTTCTGGCGTGGGCTATTGTGCATCGCGGGGACCCTGTACAGGCACCATGGTGACTGTCGAAGAGCGTGGCGATTGACGGAGGCGCGGCTTCTCCATAGATTCAGGCCTCCGATACCCAGAAGATGCGGCGCGTTATTGGTACCTGCAGCACCTATCTTATGTACCTTAAGTAGGTAGTCGGCTCAAGATGCGGCGATTCATGGAATCGGTGAGTCCGGGCCTCGGTGAAGGAAGAAAGAATCTGAGCGTGGGGCAGCGATAAGATAGGCGAGGGTTGGGGGCGGCGGGCAACTGCCAACCAATGGCGGTCTAGCACGGCAGAGGGTTCGCACTGGAATCGCACTTCTGAGCCCCGCGCATGGCAAAAAGTTCTGAGCGCTCTGGCCACCCGGCAACACCCCCGAGCACCAAATTCTCACTTTTTTTTTCTGGTCCACCCCAGCCGCCGACCAAAAAATTCAAAAGGGCCCATCCGACCGTCGTCTACTTCTACGCCTGTCTCTAGACCCCGCGCGCCGCCTCACCTTTACAACATCTCACCTCCCCATCCTCCCCCCCCATCACACATCTATCATCATGGCTGACGAAGTCTACGACGGTGCCATTGGCATCGATCTGGGTACGTACATGTGATACTATGCTGCGCTGTTTCGTCTTTGTTGTATTTCTGCATACAGGCGCCCACCGCCTCACGCTCGGCCTCGAATTGTTTTCGCAGTTGACCTGCCAATTCCTGGCCAACAGAACAACCACGAGCGTCCAGTTCCAACAAGAGCCTTCGCTGACCATTGCCCTTTCAGGTACCACCTACTCTTGCGTTGCTACGTACGAGGGTACCAATGTCGAGATCATCGCCAACGAGCAGGGTCGTTCACCACGCCCTCGTTCGTCTCCTTCACCGACAAGGAGCGCCTGATCGGTGAGGCTGCCAAGAACCAGGCTGCCATGAACCCCACGAAC
>NW_003315035.1:1428808-1434341 GCF_000150825.1 Verticillium alfalfae VaMs.102
CCCACCCAAAAACGGCCCAACAAAAAGCCAGAATGAAAATTTGCTAACAACCTCCCAGATGAAGGAGATTGCTGAGGTCAAGCTCGGCAAGAAGGTTGAGAAGGCCGTCATCACCGTCCCCGCCTACTTCAACGACAACCAGCGTCAGGCCACCAAGGACGCCGGTGCCATCGCTGGTCTCAACGTTCTCCGTATCATCAACGAGCCCACCGCTGCCGCCATCGCCTACGGTCTCGGCGCTGGCAAGTCCAACAAGGAGCGCAACGTTCTCATCTACGATCTCGGTGGTGGTACTTTCGATGTCTCCCTCCTGAACATCCAGGGTGGTGTCTTCACCGTCAAGGCCACTTCCGGTAACACCCATCTTGGTGGCCAGGACTTCGACACCAGCCTCCTCGAGCACTGCAAGAAGGACTTCCAGCGCAAGTCGAAGAAGGATATCTCCAACGACCCCCGTGCCCTGCGTCGTCTCCGCACTGCTTGCGAGCGTGCCAAGCGTACCCTGTCCAGCGGTGCCCAGGCCACCATTGAGATCGACTCCCTCTTCGACGGCGAGGACTTCCAGATGCAGATCACTCGTGCCCGTTTCGAGGAGCTCAACGCCAAGGCCTTCAACGGCACCCTCGAGCCCGTCGCTCAGGTCCTGAAGGATGCCAACCTCCAGAAGAGCGCCGTTGAGGAGATTGTCCTCGTCGGTGGTTCCACTCGTATTCCCCGTATCCAGAAGCTCCTGTCCGAGTTCTTCGACGGCAAGAAGCTCGAGAAGAGCATCAACCCCGACGAGGCTGTCGCCTACGGTGCCGCCGTCCAGGCCGGTATCCTCTCCGGCAAGGCCACCTCCGCCGAGACTGCCGACCTCCTGCTTCTCGACGTCTGCCCCCTTTCCCTCGGTGTCGCCATGGAGGGTAACATCTTCGCCCCCGTCGTTCCTCGCGGCAACACTGTTCCGTGTATCAAGAAGAGGACCTTCACCACTGTTGCCGACAACCAACAAACGTATGTCGCTTATTCTTCTTGCCAAATCCCGAACGTCAGTCCAGATTTACTCACAGTTTCACAGCGTCCAGTTCCCCGTCTACCAGGGTGAGCGTGTCAACTGCGAGGACAACACCTCGCTGGGTGAATTCACTCTTGCTCCCATCCCCCCCATGCGCGCCGGTGAGGCCGTCCTCGAGTGTGTCTTCGAGGTCGACGTCAACGGTATCCTCAAGGTCACCGCCACCGAGAAGACCTCCGGCCGTAGCGCCAACATCACCATCTCCAACTCTGTCGGCAAGCTCTCTTCTCACGAGATTGAGAACATGATCAACGGTCAGCCCAATTCCCTCACGTGTGCATTGGACATCAGCTAATTCGCTACACAGACGCCGAGAAGTTCAAGTCCAGCGACGAGGCCTTCTCCAAGAAGTTCGAGGCCAAGCAGCAGCTCGAGTCCTACATTGGTCGCGTTGAGGAGATCATCTCTGACCCGACACTGTCCCTCAAGCTCAAGCGCGGCCAGAAGGACAAGATTGAGCAGCAGGTCAGCGAGGCCATGGCCAAGCTTGAGATCACCGACGCCTCGGCTGAGGACCTCAAGAAGCAGGAGCTCGCTCTTAAGCGTCTCGTCACCAAGGCCATGTCTTCACGGTAAAGGGAGACTTTTTCACTTGCAGCAGATGGTCAGCCTTGGGTTGGAGCTGGGTGTGGTAGAGCAAAATCTGGTGTGATGGAGTACGCGCGCGCAACCAACCGGATATTCGGGGAGCGAGCGGGCCTTTTAGAAGATGGGTTGCGTCGCCAAATAATGCTGCGACGTTTCGGTAGTCTTTTAACGATGGCTCTCTAAAACCTTTTACTCTTTATTCTATGCCTGCTGTTTTTTTGTGTCCCGTCTCACACTGATGGCGTTCGGTTCGATGCTTTGCATTCTGGACAGGTAAACAGTCTGCTTCGTACAGTTTATTATATAACGGAGGCCTCAAGCGAGGATACACGTGAAAAGTTGCGATCTGCCAACGCTTGAGTGACAACGAAAGAAGATGGCGAAGCCTTGACCTCTTGCCCGAAACTGTCTTAGCAAGCTGCCAGAAACGCTCCCATTGTTAGGTCCTCCGTGGCACTTCGCTAGATAACAACCTTCCAAGGAAACAGTGAACAATGCTCGTACTTTACACTCTTGCACTACTTAGGTATATTGGACACCAGTGAATGATCGACGACGAAGCTCCTGCCACACTCGATGCCTCGCCTACAATGGAAGGAAATCCATTCCCCATCTACTACCCAATAGCGTACCTCACCACTACACACTCACTACCTATAATCCCATACTTCAAGCCCCAACCACGACAATTTCCCAGCACTGCATCGACGGTCTCCTCTTTGTCCCACAGTCATCGGAATATCCCAATATCGTCGACTTTGCAGCGATCGCGGCGTTTCGACGATATAACGTGTACTTCTCATGACGAAAAGTTATACCGTTTGCCCTTACCCTACGAACCGGAACCGGTCGAGAGACCAGCAATTTATTAAGCTGCTCTACAGAGCACTTAGTAAAGGCTGTTTAACCTACGACGGATACTACCGCGCTTTACAACTATACGGCAGTGAAGAGGGCATCGCCAAGGAGACCTCGAAGACAAATAAGCTCTTTGAGGAGTGGTGTAAGAAGCACGAGTGTCGTATTGACGAATTCCGATCAAAGGCTCGCCAAGAAGGATTCCCCGATCCTCGCTACGGCAATTTGAAGCACATTATCTATACGAATTCCTTCAGTGTTTCTAGGGCGGTTCCAGAGGACGAAGCCAAAGACCTCATGGAAAAGTTTGGGCAACCACCTTGGATTACTGACGAAGCTGGCCACCCAGCCGAGACCTGGAACCCTCATAATGAGGAGTGGCTCGAGTTCATCGTTGAGGGAGAAGGTACTGCTAGTACTACGAATATTACCGACCTTGTTGAGGGAGAGGAAGCCGACTCAAGCCCTGAACCTTTAGAGAAGCCACCTACTGCGCATCTTCGGGAATTTTTCATGGCTCCAACATAAGGTAAGTCGACTAGCCGTAATACTGGCGGTCAATTCACTACTGGCTTGTCGGGCACTTAGGGCAGTAAGTCGAATACGGCTCGCTATGTACCGGCGAAGAGCTCCTCTCTGGACCCGGCGAATAATCCCGCCAACAGTTACAATCAAATCATTATCGACGGTCTTCCAACTCCTATGCCCCCACCCAAAGGCAAGTCTTCCAATTCAATGTCATTGAAGGAAGTCAGCGGCAGTAGTGTGGCCAGCGGTGTCCGCACCGCTATACGCCAAGTTGAGAAACACGTTGGTACGATTCCAAATGCCGTCGAGTATACAAAGGCGTTGCTGGAATTGCTGGCAGTATCAATGCAAGCCGCAGCTCCGTTGATGAAGGAGCAGAGGTTTACAACTCATTCCTCGTGGCCCAGAGTACCGACGGTCTCCCACGTCTCCAAGACGACCTCCAGCAAGTCCTTGACTTCCTTAATGACCTCGACAAAAAGCAGAAGAACGATTCTTCAGATCAGGACGAACCTTCGAAACTCAACCCTGCAGAGCTCATGAAACACATCGGGGATATGGCCATGAAACTCGAAAAAGGAAACGAGAAGGAGAAATCTCAACCCTGGCGTTGCAACCGCATCTCTTCTAACCGCTGGTAATACAGATATGATTCTGACATTGTACCCTTTTGTGTACATAGCCCAGAGAAGATACTCACTTGAAGTATCTTTTAGATGAATGAAATAAAATCATAATAACAGAATAACATCCTGTGATTGTGATCTGCTATGTGTTGGTATGCACGCATTTATGCCCTGTACAACACAGGAATCCTACATCATCATCACATGCCACTGCTCGCTCTGTTGTCTTTCATAATGATAATATCTTTATGTTATCATGGTTCCGAAAAGTTTCAGTGTGTTCTTAGTATAGCGAATTGAAGATCTTTGCATGGCCTGACCTTCCTTATTCTCTCCATCGGCTCCGGCTTAGGCAAAGCCAGGTAGGTAGACATGCTCGATGAAGACATCTGGTTTTGGTCCCCCCCTCCGTTCTATTCCTTTCATTCCACAGTCCTACTGAACACTGAATCGGGAAGTTGCTATATTTACTTTCTGGCCGCTGCACCCCAGACTTCGGCACTTGCGTTCCACATTCCGATATCCCTCTACATTCCTCACGCAGACCACCCCGATCGATTCATCAATCTGCATCGCCCACAAAACAGCATCGTTAGAACCACCTGCCGCAGGGCGCAATTGTTATCAAACACCTTAGACGGCATCAAGTCACAATCATGGCTCCCAACCTCCGCATCATGGGTGCCCGTCTGCTGACTCTCTTCCTCGGCGCCTTCCTACTCGCCAGTATCGTCTCAGCTCACGGCGCTCACGAGGCCGAAGAGCTCGCCGAGCTGGAGAAGTATAGTCTTACTCACGCCACCAACCTGGCTCATTGTCGTGACACCCTCCAGCGTGATGGTGTTCTTGCCCGGGCCATCGAGCGCCGCGCCGCCGTCGTCGAAACCCACATGCGCCGTCGGGACATTATTAGCGTCCTTCGCAAGGATCACGAGAACAACACAGTCAACTGGAAGTCTACTGATCGCGAAATCTTTGCGACCCGCGATGATGGATGCGTGCTCACGCCCGAGTCTACTGAGGGTCCTTTCTGTGAGTGCCTGCCTGGTCCCCCGTTTCGTGGCCATTGCTGACAAGAGTAGATATTGAGGGCGAAAAGCTGCGTTGGAACCTGCAGGACGGGGAGCAGGGCGTTCTGATGTACCTGGACTTCCAGATCATCGATACCGAGACATGCAAGCCTGTCGAGGGACAGTATGTCGAGATTTGGCGTAAGTGGCCCAGTTCTTCGTCGCACCCTCTGAGCTGCTACTATACCGCTGCTTAGATTGGTTCCTCTCACCAAGAACACTGCCTCTTGACCCGGTAGTGTTATCTTTCAATTCAGCAATCCTACATAGAAAGCCAGGTTTTGAAGTTCACGTTGACTAATGTCCCATCAGACACGAACGCTACGGGCATCTACTCGGGCGTCCCCTACTCCTTCGACCCATCGAACCGCAAGACCACATTCGGCCGCGGCATCTCGACGACAAACTCCGACGGCGCCGTATGGTTCGGATCCATCTTTCCCGGCCACTACGGCGGCCGCACGCCGCACGTTCACATCATGACACACAACGCAGACTACGCCGACCCCCTGACGAACCGCACCCTCCAGAACAACGTCGCCACCCACGCCGGCCAGGTCTACTTTGACCAGCGTCTCGTCGACGCTGTCCGCAACGTCTATCCCTACAGCGCCAACGAGCAGCGTTTCACGACCAACTTTGCCGACGGCTTCTTCCGCCAGGCGTCCTCGGTCTCAGACCCGGTGCTCAGCTACTTCTTCCTCAATAAGGCGGAGGAAGGATATGGCAATGTCGAGGGCGGTTTGCTCGCTTGGAAGATCATCCGCGTCAACATGACGCGTGAGCGGGAGATTTCTGTCATGGAC
>NW_003315035.1:1435005-1435714 GCF_000150825.1 Verticillium alfalfae VaMs.102
TCAACCGGGCCGCCAATCTGCTTCCCGGCAAGCGTCACATTCGCGCATCCCGCCGCCCGTCCAAAAAGAGTGTAGGCCCCAGGGCCCGGCAAAAGCCTCTTCGGCGCAGCCACCCCCGGCACATACATGGTGCCCCACGGCACCACATCAGCCGCGACTTCGATCGCCGCTCTCGCCACGGCCCGCCGACTCGTGAGATGCGCCACCATCAGCCGCGCAGTTCGGCCCCCCTGGGCCGTAGACTCATAGCACGGCAGCGGGTTATCACCTCCGCAAGCCGGTGACCTTGTCAAGGCCTGCCAGTAGGCAATCCTGGTTCCATCGCCCGACCACTTCGGATCAGCCATGCCGTTCCACTCCGGATCATTGATGGCACCTCCGCCGGGGATACCGTCGCCGGCAGCGTTGATCTTCTGCCCCATGTACGTCCCGCGGTCGCCGTGGCGATCGATGGGGCGAGGAGTGGAAAAAACCGGCGATAGCCTTTTTTTGCGCACCGACGCCCACGGGGGGCGACTGTCCAGAAAACCCGCCAGCCGCGGAAAATGCAAGGGAGCCCCCCAAAGGAAACATTTGCTTTGCCCGGGGCCGCGGGGGGCCCATTAAGAACGGGCCCACCTCTCCCCCCGTCGGGCCCCCCCCTCAAAGAAAAAGGCCCACGGGAACCACGTATTTCGGGTGGCTCGTCAAGAAGGAGAAAAGGCCCCCG
>NW_003315035.1:1435814-1446218 GCF_000150825.1 Verticillium alfalfae VaMs.102
CCGTAGACTCATAACACAGCAACGGGGTTATCACCTCCCGCAAGCACGGGTGAACTAATCAAAGGCCTACCAGTAAGGCAATCCCTAGTTTCCAATCGCCCCGACCACTTCGGATCAGCCATGCCCGTTCCCACTCCGGATCATTGATGGCACCTCCGCCCGGGGATACCGTCGCCGGCAGCGTTGATCTTCTGCCCCCATGTACGTCCCGCGGTCGCCGTGGCGATCGATGAGCCACGGCTGGAAGAAGCGGCGATAGCCGTTGTTGCGCACCGACGCCACGGCGGCGACTGTCACGAGATCCGTCAGCGGCGGAATGCGACGGAGGCCCGCAAGGAACATTTGCCTGCCCGTGCCGCGCGTGTCCATGACGACGGTCCACGCTCCGCCGTCGGGCCCGCCCTCAAGCGAAAGGTCGACGGGATCGACGTACTCCGGGTGGCTCGTCAGACGGCGAACGGCGCCGGTGACGAGGTCGGCCGCGAAGACGTCAATGTTTGATGACTCGGAGGGACTGCCGACGTAGGTCACCTCTTTTCCGGAGGCGCTGAAGCCGCGGAGCTCGCCTACGGATATGGCGGAGGCGTTGAGGAGCAGGCGCGAGGGGTCGTTGGGTGGACGGCGAGCGGCTGCGAGGCTACGGGGTCGTAGAGCAGGTTGACGCTCGTCAGGTCGTAGCCCGGGGCGAGGGGGAGGCCAGAGCTGGGGCTGGGGCTGAAGGCGAGGCGGCCGTAGTAGCAGTACTGGCCGAGAGAACCTGTATCGAAGGAGAAGGCGCTCCAGCCGAGGTGGACATCGTCGGGGTGCAGGCGTAGCTCGCGCATGGAACCGCCGGGCCCCGAATTGTCAGCGGTTGTTTTCCATCGAATGGGTATGATGTGAACCTGATCTGGCGTCAGGTCGTCACCCGTGAACCCGTGAGCTGCCTGGATGATGTTGGCGCCTGCCAGGATTCGTCGTCCATCGCGAAAGGCCTGGGGGTAGTCGAGCTTGGGTGTTGCGCCCACGGCGTTGTGGTCGGGTACTCCGCATGTGATGCATCTCCATGAGTCGCCGTTCGGGAAGAGTGTGCCGTCAATCTTGATGATGATGAGCTGCTCGCCTTGGAAGATGCTTGCTGGATCAGGTGCCGCTGGGGCGCCGACAAAATGAACCATGGACAGGACGTGAAGGTTGTCGGGGAGAAAGTTGCCCGATTGAATCTGCGTTGTCCTCCCTATGCAGCCCGTCCGAGCTGGGTTCACTTCTGATGAGCATGATCCTTCGCGATTGTCAGGTGCCACAGGTGGCAACGGGAGTTCAATGACGGTAATGGGTTCTGGCGCGGGCGGTGGTGGTATAATGCCTTGTAGTAGCGGCGGGCTGGTCGGAGGCTTCTGATGGACTTGGGGCAGGCCAAAGAGGCAGTTGAATAGAGCCCATAGATATAGCAGAAGGGATTCCATGGCGAACTTGTCGGGATGTCTGGCGTAGTGTGGAAGGGTGGTCGGCGGCTCACAGGTGGTGCGCGAAGGGTCGTTCAAGTAACCCCTCCTGCAAGGTGCCGTATATCACTTTGCATCTCACGGGATGAGGAGCACGCCAAAGCTCGGCGTTCGCCAGCCTGACGGCGATGTCGGGTGCTGTCTCATGCTACATGATCGATTGTCGAATAGTCGAGGGTGGACGCGTGATGCGAGATGCGAGATGCGAGATGCGAGATGCGAAGTTGCGAGGCATTCGGGTTCGCATCGTGTTTGTCGTATTCGGCAAGTGCATGGGTCCGGCTCTTTCTCCCTCTTGGTTCTTGCTAGGCTTGGACATGTGTGCGCTCGCTCTGTACCAAACCTCTGTTTGACAAGCTTTTTCGGTCCTTGTCTTCATCTGTCCCTGCCTGGAAACCAAGTTGGGATTGGGTTCGCCGACGTTGGGCTGGCATGGGTTTCCAAGTCAGATGAATTTTCTCGCGTCAACATCACTGGCGGCTAATCCGAGCAGGTGCATTCGACGACAAGGATGACCGTGATGGAGCGCATGCATTTCTGCAGTCATGGATATGGAGAGTTTGGAATGACCAGAACAATCGTATGGACGATGGGCTCTTCGAGGTACACGCCGACTCGGGGTTAGCTTTCACGAACTACGAAGCAACGATGCTCAAGCAGCTGCAGCTACCACACGAAAGAGGCTGCTCTGGTTTGATCAGTGGACCAATTCCCTCTTGGCGTTCGAAAGGATCTACCCTATACCTGGGAGCAGGCTGGCCATGGCGCAGGTCTTGAGGCGAAGTTCTCGCAGACCGTCTTGCCAATGGACCATCTTCTTGCGCAGGTTGCCGATTGCCCGACTGATATCACGCCATGGACTCCCCTCTTTGCGAAGGATAATGCGTTCTCATACCAGAAGAGCTCAAATTAACAGGATAATCAACGATGCCGGCTCATTGTTGGCCCCTGGCTGTCTGCACCCGTTGCGGAACCGGAGGAAGACTTGTCTCGTCGTGTACTGAAATCTGTGGCTAGATGCCTCGCATGCGTCTTTATGATCCCTCGAATCACGCGATGTCGGCGCATGCCCTGGAATTCGGATGACGGACGGCATCTTTTACTCGTGCCGTTTTGTTCGACCGCAAAAGCTATCGGAGGTGTATGAGCCGCGTAAACTTGCACGGCACACCTGGTTATCCTTGTATCTATTTCCATCTTGGAAATCTTGATATCGGAAAACCAGGAAGTTTCAGAATGCAGTTGCTTGCCGTCAACGCAAGATCAGCAATTGATGGGCCGGGAATGGGTGCAACGGGTTTAAAGCCAAGATGCCGGTGCCCCGGTTGTCCCAAAAAGGCCTGAGCGACCCGGCGCGCAAGCCGGTCGATTGACTCGCGTCTCGGCCAAGTTTGATTCTTGGCCGATGACTACGTCACTTGCTCCGTTTCCGACGTCGGCTGAGGATGGCAAATCAGTCAACACGCTTTGATCATGATGACCATATACTAGTGGACTAAATTCCGAATGACTATGACGATGGCTTCGTCGATCGAAAGCCAGCTTCACAGCTTCATTCCTAAACATGGCGAATCTCCAGACAAGTCGAACGCCAGAATCGACACTACATGATGAGGGAGACGGCCATCAGCTGTCTCCCTCCAGTTCATCATCGTCGTCCGCATCCTCTTCGACCTTTGCTGCCAACGACAGAAATGGTGGTCCCTCGACGCGTCGACCTCAACCTCGGCCTCGGGCCCAGCCCTCAGGCTGTACCTCTTCGTTCAACGAAAAGAGCCACCATGATGGCCATCGCCCGTGTGATCTCGAGATGCAAAGAACAAGCTCTCGCGCCACAGGCAGAGACGACAATGGATGCCAGCTGAGACGAACCATGTCACGACGGGACACGATCCTCTCCAAGATACGTTCCCGGCCGAGCGTTCCTCCTTTCTCCCACCCACTGGCCCATGTTCCGACGACGGAAGAGCAGCTGGTCGACTATGAAGGGCCCGACGATCCATACCACCCCCTTAACTGGCCCACCAAGAAAAAGGTTCTCACAACACTACTATACGGCTTTGTCACCATGACGGCAACGTGGGCATCGTCTTCCTATGCCGCCGGCACCGAACAGATTGCCACCCAGTTTCGTGTCTCGAAACAAGTGGCCACCCTCGGCACGTCCCTGTACCTCATGGGCTTCGGCGTCGGTCCGCTTCTCTGGGCGCCGCTCTCGGAGGTCTACGGCCGTCGTGCCGCAGTCCTATCGCCCATGTTCATCGCAATGTGCTTCTCGTTTGCCTCGGCGACGGCCAAGGACTTGCAGACGTTGATGCTGACGCGCTTCTTCGGCGCCCTCTTCGCCTCGGCCCCCGTCACCAACACAGGCGGTGTGCTTGGCGACCTGTACACGCCGGCGTACCGCGGTATAGCCATGGCCGGCTACGCCATGGCCGTCGTCGGCGGGCCTACGCTTGGCCCCATCGTCTCGGCCGCCCTCGTGTCCGATCCGTCGCTCGGCTGGCGCTGGACCGAGTATGTGACGGGCATGCTGCAGGCTTTTGTCTTGTTCATCGCCGTGCTCGTCATCGACGAATCGTATCCGCCGCGCCTCCTTGTCGACAAAGCTCGTCGCCTGCGTCATGATACAGGGAACTGGGCACTACACGCGAGATTCGAAGAGTGGGACGTCGGCGTCGGCGAGCTGGCGCGCAAGTTCCTGGTGCGGCCGCTGCAGCTCATTGCGACGCCCATCTGCTTTCTCGTTGCCCTGTACGCGAGCTTCTGCTACGGCATCCTCTACATGCAGCTGGGCGCCATCCCCTTCATCTTTGGCGTCGAGCGCGGCTGGCCCGCCGTCAGCGCCGTGCTGCCCTTCCTCGCCATCTTGCTGGGCGCCATCACGGGTGCCGTCATAAACACGCTCAACCAGCTCGTCTACAACCGCTCGTACCACGCCGCCGGCGACCGTGCTGTACCGGAGAAGAGGCTGCCGCCCATGATGCTAGGCAGCGTGCTCTTCGCCGTGGGCCAGTTTGTCACAGGCTGGACGGCCGGCCCAGCGACGGCTCACTGGATGGTGCCCGTCTTTGGCCTCTATCTCACGGGCTGCGGCTTCAACACCATTTTCCAGGCGGCGCTCAACTACCTCGTCGACACCTTCCAGATGTACGCCGCCAGCGCTGTCGCCGCCAACACGTTCCTGCGCAGCTGCTTCGCCGCGGCGTTCCCGCTCGTCGTCGGGCCGCTGTACTCCAACCTCGGCGTCGGGCCCGGGTCGAGTATTTTTGCGGGCTTTGCCGTGCTGCTGGTGCCGGTGCCGTTTGTGTTTTACGTGTTTGGCGAGAGATTACGGGCGGCTAACAAGTGGAGCAAAGCCAGCGTCGTGGTGTGAAATGGGGGTTGTCTCGGCTGAGGTACAACAAGGCATCGATCGAATTGAGGAGTGAGTACAGTACGACCGAGGAGCCACATGGCTTTGATGATGTGTAAATTTCATCTTGATCGATTTTAATAGGAAGTAATCGTGTAAAGCGACCAGGGTTTAGTTCTGAACTTCAAAATATGTTCCAACCTTGCGTGACATGATCATACAGGCATTGTAAACTCCATTGACCTGAACGCCGCACACGACATCCGAGTCAACCGAATGCCCGGCCGAGCAACTTATACAGCCACTTCTCAGCATCTGATTAGGAAGTAGGTTCCGTAATCGAACCAGGCATGATAAAGGAGCACTCATAATGCTAGCGATACAGAGTTGAAGTGAGTAAGGTAGGCGGTATAACATACATAGATAGCCCTCTAGTCAGCATACACGGCTCGTTCGTGCGTGCTGGTAAGCTATCAAGTCAATTCCAGAGGACCATAGTCCTGTAGATGAAAACGTGACCCTACATCCTAAGACACATGCCATCAAGGCTATGACAAGCTTTCAGGTGCCATCAGCTTACATCTGTCGAAGCTTTTATGGCCTAGCGCATGCTCCTGTATAACATTATGTGCATCAGTCAGATGTGACGATGACTTTCAGAGGGTGCATCGCTGTGCTTTGTCTATTGCTCCATGCAGTGCTATCAGGATACATCGGCTTCGACATTTGCCTAGGTGTACCGCCGATGTCCATTCTCACCAGAGCATCTGGCCATTCCTAGGCTCACACTTACCGTCGTAGCAAATCTATGTAAGGCTCACAGCGTGAACATAATGGTGCGGCCCATCATGCTGTCTACTGCCTTGAAGTCATCATTGAATGCTTGATTCCGTCAAGGCTGACAGATGCCGGAAAGCGGCGCTGGGAACTGTGGCACGGGCGGCGCAGGCAGACACATTGTGATGGTCATTGACTCTTTCACAGCAGACTGTGGTGGAGTGGCCCCGCCACGTTCGCATGCTTGGTGACGCCACTGCGAGCTTTAACCGACACCTGCTCGACCCGTTCGGCCCCATGCGACAGCGCGCTCCAATGGCAAGGCGGCCCCAGACTCCCTCCGCACTGGACCTCGCCGCTGCTGCACAGCGGAGTGCGGGCAGTGCCAGCCGTCCACCAACCAGGAACGGCCCACTGGGAACTGGCCGAGCGACCACGGGCTAAGGTGCTGGCCACTGACGCTGTCACCTGGAGCTCGAGCTTCCCCAACCTTGAACTCGCCCATCAAGGCATCGTCGTCGCTGCGCTGTTGCCTCCGAGCTTCCCTCGTCCATCAACAGCTACACATCGGGCAATCTGTCCCTAACCACCTCCATCCACCAGCCCTCCGATCGAACATTCTTCTCATGATGGCTGTGCTACGGCTCAAGAGCGCCCTTTTCCTGGGCGCTCTTGCCGGCCTGGCCCCGCTCGCCGCCGCCCAGCGCAACTACACAAGCTACTCCGATCTCGACATGGCGCGAGCCCAGTTGGCCCTCGAGAACTCGCGCCCAGCCGACTGTCCGCCCTGGTATGTCCTCGCGCATCTCCGAAGTCGCCTCGCCCATGCCTCATGCTGATGATCGTATCGCGCAGCTTCAACTGTGTCCTCCCTGCCCACAAGTGCAACCAGTTCGCGCCCTGCAACAACTACACTGGCAAATGCGACTGTCCTGAGGGGTTTGGTGGTGACGACTGCATTGACCCTCGTACGTGACAACGACCGCCAATTCTCTCCTTCCCCTTCTCATTGCTCTGTGGCGTACAGAATGCTGACGACGCTCCGCAGTCTGTGGCTCCCTCGGCGCCGGCGACAATCAGAAACGGCCCCCCCGCTCCCCCAACGAGAAGACGTGCAGCTGCGACGATGGCTGGACCGGTATCAACTGCAACGTCTGTACTGAGGACAACGCATGCAATGCCTTGATGCCGACTGGCGACGGCGGCGTCTGCTACCAGAGCGGCGAGGTCGTCGATCACAACTACCAGATGTGTGACGTGACCAACAAGCAGATCACCAAATTGCTCGGGACGAAGAAACCCCAGGTCACCTTCAACTGCAAGAAGGAGGACGCCCAGTGCGACTTTCAATGTGCGTTGTCTTTCTGATTTGATCCCGACGCACCACGCTCGCTGACTGACCTACCTCTATAGTCTGGGTGGACCACCGCGAATCCTTCTATTGCCACCTCACTGAATGCGACTCCAAAGCCATCATTGACGACAGACAGAACAGCACCACCTACAAGTGCAACAAGATTGAATGCAGCTGCATCTCGGACCGCATGCTCTGCGGCGAGAACGGCTCCGTCGATATCGGCGACTTCCTGGACGAGGAGATCAAGGGCCCAGCTACCTTCCAGTGCCTTCAGCAAAATGGCGGCATTAACAACTGCAAGTTCAAGGAGCCTGCCATGGATGACCTCATTCTCAGTCTGCTCGGTGACGCGAGCATTGAGCTCTCGTGCCGCTCCGGCGAGTGCCTGCATCACACAAAGGTGCCCGGCTACGAACGTCCGAGGAAGAAGATCAACACGCCACTTATCGCAGGTGTCATTGCCGGCTGCTCTCTCTTCCTCGTTGCCGTCATCCTCGTCGTCTGGTATCTCTCAAGGCGATCCTACAGATACGGCGCTATTCGACTGGACGACTCGGATGACGACAACACCCAGCTCATGACTGACCACAAGCCTGCGTCGCTGTACTTCCAGAACGTTGCGTATGACCTGAACGGGAAGCAGATTCTAGCCAACATTCAGGGTATGGCCCACCCCGGCGAGGTCATGGCCATCATGGGCGCTTCAGGTGCTGGCAAGACGACATTCCTTGACATTTTGGCACGCAAGAACAAACGCGGTCGTGTCTCGGGCGACTTCCTGGTCAACGGCGAGAAGGTGACCGATGCTGCCTACAAAAACGTCATTGGCTTCGTCGACCAAGAGGACACCATGCTGCCGACCTTGACGGTCCACGAAACGATCCTGACGAGCGCGCTGCTCCGTCTGCCCCGTAACATGACCCGCGCCGCCAAGGAGCTGAAAGTCTACGAGGTTGAGAAGCAACTTGGAATTCATCACATTCGCGACTCTCTTATTGGCTCTGCCGAGGGCAAGGGCCGTGGTATCTCTGGTGGAGAGAAACGCCGCGTTGGCATTGCCTGCGAACTTGTCACGAGTCCCTCGATTCTGTTCCTCGACGAGCCCACGAGCGGCCTCGATGCATACAATGCCTTCAATGTGGTCGAATGCCTCGTCACGCTCGCGAAAACCTACAAGCGCACCGTCATCTTCACTATCCACCAGCCCCGCTCCAACATTGTTGCGCTGTTTGATCGTCTCGTTCTGTTGGCTCAGGGCAGAACCGTCTTCTCGGGCCCCTTCTCGCAGTGCCAGCCCTACTTTGATCGTATTGGCTATGCGTGCCCTCCCGGCTTCAACATTGCCGATTACCTCGTCGATCTTACCATGCATGCGAGCACCACCTTCTCGACAGACGATGGTACCCTGAGTGCTGATGTGGCCAGCGTTGGCCCCAGCAGCACCACGGCCGTCAAGTCCATCGCCAGTGTCGCCGGTGGCAGCCTCGACGAAGACAGCGGTATTGAGTCTACGATATCCCGTCCCAAGTACAACCGCAAGGATTCTGTCAGAGTTCGCCAGGAACGCGAGCTCTTCACCCGCCGAAAGGGCGTTGACACGGCGGCATCTTCGGATGCTGGCGCTGAAGATTCCAGCTCGTACCGCCTTCACCGACAGGCTGCAAGCAACCAGGATGATCTCCATGATCTTCCACCTGGGGCTCCCAGCGGCAGCGACCTCGATATCCTGGTACGGGCCTTCACCGAGTCCGGCATCGCCGCGTCCACGTCGGAGGAGATTCAGCAGTCCATCACCACGGCCCAGACGGCCAACGGCCACAACTCCAACGGCACCTCCCCTGGCGGACCCAATGTCAACACCGGCCCCATCGGTCGAGGGTATGCTCGTGTCGGCTACTTCCGCCAGTTCATCATCCTGTCGCAAAGAACCTTCCGAAACTTGTACAGGAACCCCATCTTGATGCTGACGCACTACGCCATTGCCATTCTGCTTGCTGTCTTGTCAGGCTACCTCTTTTACGGGTTGACGGATGATATCCCGGGTTTCCAGAACCGCCTTGGTCTGTTCTTCTTCCTGCTTGCTCTGTTCGGTTTCAGCACCCTGACGAGCTTGCACGTCTTTGCCTCGGAGAGACTCTTGTTTGTGCGGGAGCGTGCCAACGGTTACTACGCGCCCATCACGTACTTTGCCGCCAAGCTCGCCTTCGATATCGTTCCACTGCGCATAATCCCACCAATCCTCATGGGCATTATCGTTTACCCCATGACCGGCCTCGTTCCAGATGCAGCGCACTTTTTCAATTTCATCCTTGTGTTGGTCCTGTTCAACCTGGCCGCTGCAGCCATCTGTCTCTTCATCGGCATTGTGTGCAAGGACAGCGGCGTCGCCAATCTGATTGGCAGCCTGGTGATGCTGTTCAGCCTGCTTTTCGCTGGTCTGCTCCTTAACCACAACGCCATCCCCGACGCTGCCGTGTGGTTGCAAAACCTCTCCATCTTCCACTATGCCTTTGAGTGCCTCATCGTCAACGAAGTCCTGGAGCTCACTCTGGTGGACAAGAAATACGGGCTCGACATTACCGTGCCAGGTGCGGCCATTTTGAGCTCCTTCGGCTTCAACAACAGCGCTCTCGGCTCTGACCTAATCAACTTGGGCATCGTCGGCATTCTGTTCACCATTCTCGCTTATGGTGCGATGCACATACTGTTGGTTGAGAAGAGATGATCGGCTTGCTGTTCACACCACCGTGCACATCCTGTGGCCAAGAGATGTGATAACTATCCACGCGATTGCTGTCATCGCCGTTGTCTTGGTCGAGAAGAGGAAGCGTCAAAGTTGATGTTTCTAGGATGGGCAGCTTTCTACCATGATTGCATTTCGACTTGATTAAAGAGAAGTAAACGATGCTGATGCATTTGTAGCGGCATCGGGATCACACTGGATGTTACAAGTACGCTCGTCATGTATCGTCTTTCATTGCATATCGGCAGGCACTGTGGACTCGGAGTTTTTGGGGGCAAGTTGGTTTGAAAGTAAATATTGCAGCCTCTTATGGGCTTTATACACGGTTACAAGTTTTTTTCTATGGTACATGTCAGATGTGAAGTTGTAGGCCAATACACAACCGAGTGATGATGCGCTCCTAAGCTGATGCTCAACCCCCCACCTCCAAAGCCATTCTTCCAAGCGTACAAATTGGGGGCTGTGATCTCTGCGGCCAACCGTTCGCTCCCATTTCTGTATACAGAACGGGGAGACGTGTTGTTACCGTTTCGGCACCAGAGGCTTCTTAATCCATCTGACCACCCGTCAGCTCCTCTGCGATGCTCTTCTGCCTCTTGGCCGTCCTGCTGGTGTCCTCAGTCGCGTCCTTGGTGTCGAGGTGGCCGAGGTGCTGCAGCTTGTGTGTTTTTTTCTTTTTACGTTTTTT
>NW_003315035.1:1446436-1452995 GCF_000150825.1 Verticillium alfalfae VaMs.102
TTTTTTCGGGGGGGCTTCGGCCAGTTTGGGGGGGCGGCTGGCCCTCGGGGGGGGCGAAAGGGTTCGGGGTTCCGGCAGCAACGGCGACGTTCTGGGCCGTGGCCGTGAGGACGGTGCTGCGCGTGAAGACGTCGTCGGGCCCGCTCGGGGCGCGTTGCGCCGCCGCAGCGTCAGCGCCTGATGGGCGGCCGCCGTGCGCTCGAGGCGGGCCTCGTGCTGCTGCTTGCGCTGCCAGAGGCCCTCGACGCCGGCGGCGAGGTTGGCGCGCCGGTGCTCGGCCATGCGGCGGCGGACGTCGGTTGCGGAGCCGGGGCGTGCGGGCTGCTGCGAGGCGGCGTTCGTGGGCAGGGGCGCTGACTTGGCAAGGAAGTCGGGCTGGAGCTTGGGGTCGCGGGCGCCGTCGGGGAAGAGGGCGCGAGGCACGGGCAGCGTGCCCTTGGGCTTGACGGGTTTGGACTCGGAGGCCCGGTCCTGGCGGGCGCGCGGGATCTGGATCCAGTCGGGGGACTCGGGGGATATGCGTGGCAGACCCCTTTGCTGGGACGTCGTGGTCGAGAAGGATCGGGAGGTCAGGGATTGGGAGGTCGAGCGGCCGAGTGGCAGCTTCGTGAGCGCCGTGCAGGAGCAGCGGGAAGCCATGGTGAAGGCAAGGCGAGCCAGTCGATGGTCGTGGCCTCGAACGATTGATTCGAGCGGGATTGGCTGGCTGGATGAAGTGATGGTGGATGATGAAGCTCGACACGATGCTCTAGAGAAAATCTCAGGATTGTCAAAGCTTCCGCGAACACCAGGGGTGAGCTTAATACTTCCGGGTGCAATGATGGGAAACGCAACTGTGGGGGTGTCATCAGTCTCTGGGGGTAGTAATAACATGCCAATAAAGCCCTTCCATTGGTCACTCGGCCAAACGCCCTCCGTGGCTCCGTGTTCCCCACCTAAAAAATTAGGGAGGCAGAACGGCGAAGAGAAAAAAAGTCGATGGTCCCTCCCCGCCATAAATCTTCCCTTTCTGCAGCATCAAGCTCCTGCGACTGCGACCCCGATCCCTCGCAGTTTTCACTTCTTCCAACTCCTTTCACACTCCTACAAAAGGCGAGGAAGCCGCCAGCACCGTATATACCCCGATTCCTGCAGCGGCTGCACCTAATTTCGCAATGGGTACCCAGAAGAAGGAGGCGAACCGCAAGGTTCGCGAGGGCAAGGCGGGCGAGTTTGCCAACATCAAGACTAAGGGCGAGAACTTCTACAGGTGAATACTCTCGCCGGAAACCATTATCCCCCACGCCGCCATGCTGACAATGCCTCAGGTCTGCCAAGAGAGTCAAGGCCCTGAACATGCTGAAGGATGGCAAACCCACGAGGAACGCCGCCGGAGACATCACCATAGCCGCCTCCTTCCAGAGCCGGGATGTTCCCAACGCCAGGATAGAGCCGAACCGCAAGTGGTTTGGCAACACACGTGTCATCTCCCAGGACAGCCTGAACGCCTTCAGGACCGCCATGGCCGAGAAGACCTCCGACCCCTACTCAGTCCTCCTCAAGACCAATAAGCTTCCCATGTCGCTCATTCGCGATGAGACGAAGGATGCCAAGGGTCAGAAGAAGCACCACGCCAAAATGACGATTGAAACATCGTCGTTTGCTGACACCTTTGGTCCCAAGGCCCAGCGCAAGCGAGTCAAGATTGGTGCCGGTAACCTGGCTGATCTGGCGGATGATGTCGACAAGAGCATGGACACATACGAGGAGCGTCGCGAGCAGGCGAAGCTCCTAAGTGGCAACTCCGGCGAGGCTGAGGACGAGGCGCATGTTGGCATGTCAATCGAACCCATCTTCAACAAGGGTCAGAGCAAGCGTATCTGGAACGAGCTCTACCGCGTGCTCGACTCGTCCGACGTCGTCATTCACGTGCTGGATGCGCGCGACCCTCTTGGTACCAGGTGTCTGAGTGTTGAGAAGTACCTCAGAGAAGAGGCGCCGCACAAACATCTCATCTTTGTCCTGAACAAGACTGATCTCGTCCCCACAACTGTTGCTGTAAGTCATTCTGTCTTTCCTCTGTACACACACTCTTTTCCCCAGTGGTCTTGTCAGGAAGCCAACCGCACTACGGTGCCCGCAATGGATGGTTTGCGTTACACCCTGGGAAAATCAAACGCCGTCTCGCTGTCTTGGCTCTCGGGCCTTGGCTGATAGTGTCCGTTTTGGAATTTCTATCATGAGATTGGTACTGCTTGACATTGAGTTGAAATCTGCCGGTACTTGTTACAGCCTTTCGTGGCGGCATTTCTTAGTAGCTACAGAGCGCACATATTCTTCACTTGCTACACAGTTCTTTCTGTTCGACGACAGTCACTGACTAGAAACAAGGCTCGTTGGGTCAAGTACTTCTCCCAAAGCAGAAGGCCAAACACTCGCGATGCACTCTAGCATCACGAACCCCCTTTGGCAAGGGTAGTCTTATTGAACTGCTTCGTCAATATGCAAAAGCTGCACAGCGACAGGAAACAAATCTCGGTGGGCCTCATCGGCTATCCAAACGTGGGCAAGAGCAGCATCGTCAACACGCTGAGAAGCAAAAAGGTTGCCACTGTTGCGCCCATCCCTGGCGAGACCAAGGTCTGGCAGTACATCACTCTTACCAAGAGGATATACCTCATTGACTGCCCGGGTATCGTGCCTCCTTCTCAGACCGACACGCCAGAGGATATTCTCCTTCGTGGCGTCGTTCGTGTTGAGAACGTCGACAACCCCGAACAGTACATCCCTGGCTTGATGAAGAAGGTGAAGCCACACCACCTGGAGAGGACCTACGAGCTCAAGGGCTATGAGGATCACATCCAGTTCTTGGAAATGCTGGCACGGAAGAATGGTCGCTTGCTCCGAAAGGGCGAGCCGGACCTGGACGGTGTTGCCAAGATGGTGCTGAACGACTTCATGCGGGGCAAGATTCCCTGGTTCACGCCAGCGCCCGTGGAAGAGGATGCGGATGCGAAGGAGAGCAACGACATCGAGGGCCGAAGTGGAAGACTTGGCGAGATGCCTCTGAAGAGGAAACGGGCGGGAGACGCCGCGAGCGTCCCTGGCACTTCGATGGGTCCCTCGACGCCGGGAGCTGGTTCGTTTGCTGCAGCTGATGAGGAAGGATTGACGAGTTTGACGGTTTTTGCTTCTTGAAGACGATGTCGAATCGGATGAATAGGATGAAAGAAGCCGACAGACGTCGAGGGCTCTTATGATGCTGACGACGTCATCTCGCTTGGCACCCGCAAGGGACGACAGCGATGCTGGTAGCAAGGGCACGAGTCTGAAGACGTCACTTTCTCTCTCAGAGCGAGAGGAGTCTCAGCAGAGGATCCAGCACCAAAAGGCGAAAGAGAAACTAGAGCTACCTCCCTTGCCGAAGAGAAGAGGGAGAAGCAAAATCCATGATTCCATCACGATCGGAAATAACGGACCAGCGCTTTGCAGTTTACCATGGATTCGGTGACACCATAAAATCGTCTGATGCCTTGTGTTGACCTGCTTGCGTCGATGTCGATTTGCTGTTTGATCGTAACCAAGACCGAGTCAACCGGGTTAGTTCGCCTCGGCGAGGCACAATTCGGTCGTTGGGAATACGAACTCGTAAAGAGCCTCCCTCCTGCTAGATGCCCGCCACCCGTGAACGATGCCGCCTCACCCGGGTAGGCCGGTTCGGCTACGACGGTTGTTCCTCCACCCGCCCCGCAACCCCGGTTCTGTGCTGATCGAGACGTTCAAACCAGATGATCTTCACTTGGGTTGGTTTAGGTCAACGCCATAACATCGACGGCTTTCCCACCAGCTCAGCCTAGATAGTCCGGATCAGGCAGTGACAGTGGATGACAGACAGCATGCATGTTCGAAACAAGAAAAAGTGTACCGTGCTTCCATCGGTCGGCTCCACGAAAGCAAGTATGACAACATCCACTTACAATATCGAGTAACAAAAAATTTCCCCATCTGAGAGGTCATATCAGTTGGTGATGCCTCATACGGCAGTCGTCAGCGGACCTTCAGGCTCTGCAAACCTCTCCAAGTCGCGCGTCTCCGACACGATCTGCTGGTGCACTTTTTTTTCATTCTCAATACGAGCCACTAACAATTAAGCGAAGACAGAAAGCTAAAATGTCGGCGCCCTACCGACCTACCATTCAACGTCATATGACACTCACCCTCGAATTCCCGCCATGTCCAGCGATTTGACTTTCTGGACGGGCGTGGCCGTCACCCTTGCACCCCACGATGCCCGAGGAAAATACTTCGCGGCAGGACCAACGCCTTGGGGCCCAGTCCTTGTTTTCAGTCGCTTGTCGGCCCTAACGGCGAATCCCCGCCCAATGTTCACATCAGACTTGCGCTGGCGAGTGATGTTGGGTTGGTGCCAGCCACGTAGTGCTCCTACAGGAGCTGCCGAGAGAGTTGACTGTGATCGATATTGGTGTCTCTATTCACAACGCACTCTCCTTGACTGCGCCCCCCGAAACGACAGGTTCAAAGCAAGTGTCACGGGTGACAAAATCGTACGTAGCAGGGATTAACAACAGCTCATGAAGCGTCTCGATCAATGTTGATCACCGTATTTCACCGTCCACCAAGTTCAAAAACCTTATGCTGGGAGAGCCCATAGAGTCACATCACCAGCCTCCGCAGTGGAGATGTCAACGGCCCATCGGCACGTCGTCTTTGTCCTAGAGTCGATCACCCCACCCTGACCTCATGTGGGTTTCCTAGTCAACAGGCTCAACGTTGCAAAACCCCGAATCGCAACGCTCTCAGTAGCAACTAGACTGATAGCTGTGAGGCGGCGGTGCTGGTGCCTCACGACTGGAGGCTCCCAAAACAGTGGTCATCAGCGTCACATTGCTCCGCAGGTGACGTGGTATTTGCTCGATACGGCGCCGTCGAGAGCGTTGATTTGTGTTCTCTGTTGCCAAGTATAGCATCCATGATTTTCAACGACCGTGAGGAAGGGAGGGAGTATGTGATCCATCCTGGTTGCCACGGCGCTGGCGTTGCGCCGGTCATGACATCTATATAAGAGATGAAAAACCTCCCTCAAGTCGCATTCCTGTGTCACTCTATCACCTTCTCATCACCTCTACAGATTCTTTGAACAGCCATACAACCTTCAGTCCGTACCTCTCTCGTACTTTTCTGTTCATCAATTCACAAGGCAACATGAGATACACACTCGCTTCGCTGGCCTCGCTGGCCGCCGCCGCCCAGGCCCTTGCCCCTCGTGGCGAACAGTGCTCTTTCCACCTGAAGGCGGCCGGTTCAGCGTCTGGCAATATTGGCCAGCTCAGCAGTGGCCAGGCCAGGATCGGCCTCAGCCCGGCAACCTTCAAGCTGGACGGTGACACAGCCTGGGACTCCCAAGGCCGCGGGTGCTGGTGGACTCGTATGTTCACATGTTCCCCTTCAATGATACCTCTGCTAATATTTGGAAGCCCCGACAAAGCTTCTCCAGTGCGACGTGGGCCAGATACCCGAGAAGGGTTGGAAGTTTGAGTGTGACGGCTCCGTCTCGTTCAATGGGCAGAAGGAATTCTACCAGTGTGACGCCGATAACGGCCAGTACAACATCTACCTCCTCAACGGTCAGGGCAAGGACTGCGCCAAGGTGACGCTCACCTCTGACGGCTGCACGCCCGAATGCCCCAAGCCAAAGCCCACCGAAGCCCAGCCGACCTGTCCTCCCAAAGAGACTGTCACCGTAACCCAGCAGCAGCCCCCCAAGACCACCACGGTGACCCAGGTCATCACGAGTGTCGTCACCCAAGGCTGCCCGGCCCCTCCTCCGCAGACCCAAGTCCAGACCATGACCAAGGTCGTGAGCCCGCCGCCTCCCCAGCAGTCTCCGCCCCCCAAGTCGTGCCCGACTAACCTCTCCGGCCCCTACGAGTTCCCTCACCTGATCATTCCCGTCGACAGCTCCAACCCGGACAAGGCCGCCGGCACGTCGTACAACGGCCAGGCCGACTCCAAGATCTCGTCCATCTTCAACTTCGACATTCCCGGAAGCTTGAAGGGCAAGACGTGCAGCCTCGTCTTCCTGTTCCCTAAGAAGGAGAACCTCGAGACGTCCGACTGGAAGCTCAGCGGCTCGGGCGAGGTCGTCTTCTCCAAGCTCAAGGGCGTCGCCACGCAGAAGACGACGGCGAACAACGCCCCCGCCGTCGAGTCGGAGCTGAAGACGGTCCAGATCGTGCCCGGCAACGGATACTCGATCGCCACCTTTGACTGTCCTGCTGGCAACGCTGTCAGCTTCCAGCTGAAGAGCAAGGGCGACACCTCGCTCTGGTTCTTCGAGGACTACAACCCCTCGCCTCTGGGTCTGTACATCACCGTCTGCTAAGTGCAGCACACGAACTTATGGTATGATCATATAATAACACGAATGTTTGCGATGATGGATGATAATGGTTATAATGGGCGGAGGAGCCGGACACGATGGTACATAGCATTTAATGATACACTCCTTAATCTAATCATTGCCACACATGAACTGGCTATCGACGAAATACCTGGTGGG
>NW_003315035.1:1454073-1459398 GCF_000150825.1 Verticillium alfalfae VaMs.102
CTCTTCGTCATTCACGCGGACTGTTCAGCACCTGCAAAATATCCGGACCTTCTCACTACAACCAGCTTGACGATACAGCCTAGGGCAACCCAAGACCCGACTTCTGTTACCACTGATCAGCCCCATTGTAACATGACTGACAGCACAAGAGCTGCAGGCTGCTGCAAAAACGACGAGGGCTCGCAGGCATTGATCGGACCGCATATCACAGCTATACGGGCGGCGTACCCGCAGCTGAGTTGGGATTATGCCAACCAAACGACCTCTGCACCTCTCTCTTGCAGCAGGTTTAGTAGAAGATGCACCGCAAGCAACCTCAGCCACTACAGAATCTGTACATACCGCAAAAAGAAGGGCGAATCAATCCTGGATGACGATATTGTCGTTCTTGTCGTCCAGGGCCAAGCAGGCGCATTGCCTGGCGCCCTGCGAGAGGACGCTGCTTTAGTCGAGAAACGCAACAGATACGCCGCTGTCCTCAGGCTGTCTAGCATCGTGTCGTTCATCAAAAACTCCAGGAGGCGACACGAAGAGACCGATGATGAGGGCTTGCAGTCACCATCGTACACCTCTGAGGAACTAGGGCTTCGGGGGGGGCAGGGGGGGGGGCAGTAGTATACGAAAGCCTATGAACGAGAATCGTCTGCAACGTAGCGATAACCTCAGGAGTCTCTCTGAGTCTTGGATGAGAGATGGCCAGAGTCAACTGGTCAAGGAATGTTTTGAGCCCGAACCGAAGCTCACGGAAAGCTTCGAGGCTTCCGACGGGCAACGTCGCATGGTCCAAGGTATCGGAGAGTTTTCTGGACGGTTCCCCAGTCTGCCCTGCTCCAACTCGACTGGCCATATTTTTGGTGTCGGGTATGAAACTGACGCCATTCATGACGGCGACAGGCTGCCGGACTACAGCCCTTGTTTCAGGGGCCGGGCTCGTTGGGAACCCACTGATACGGCACGTATAGTTCCTACCACAGAGAGGCGTCATCGAAGCTTGGCGAAGTTGTAGTATGGAACGGCTGTCCTGCTTGACATGGCTGGGCTTCCAATGGCTACGGTAAAGCCAACAATTGTTCGTGGTCGATCTCATGGGCAAGAAGTTGGGTGTTCTAGGGATGTCGGGCTGGTAGAGCTATTGGCGACGAACCCACCAGAATAACACGTAGAAAGCATGAGCAGCACATCAGATGTACCCGACAATCAGGCCCTAACATGACAAATATCAAGCGGAAGTGCTGGCTCCGTAGCAACATAACCTTGATGAGATCAATGTGAGAATATAAAGGCGGGCAGGTACCCACTTAGAGGCAGTGAATGAGTATGGCAAAGGAATATTGAATAGCCCGAGAAGTGGTGAATGAAAGACCTTATTCGATGAGGAACATAATCGAATTCACTAGTCTAGGGGATTGATTTTCTTTCTTTTGGTGTTCACTGTCACTTCACATTCTCAACTTTCAGCCATAAAACATCCGCATTCCCATCAACGAAGTTCTCCTTAGCGCCCTAGAACCATCGATTCTTCACCAGAGACCCAGCAGAAGTGGAAGAAAAAAGTTTCTCCGACTCTTTACTTGTGGCGCCTAACTCGACTCGAGGATTTTGCGACAAGATGTCATCAACTCCAGCTGGCCATGTGATCCCTGCGTCCGAAATTATCAACAAGTATGCAGATACAATCGAATCTGCCATTGATTATGTAAAAATTCTCAAGGACTTTGGTGAATGTGTCATCAACGGCGAAGATGCTTCGGGCCACCTCTGGAATATCGAGTACCACACCCCCACGTCCTTCCAGCGCGTCATGGGGGAGCTTCACGAGGTTCTCGGTTTCATCGAAGAACTATGGCAGTTCCAGAAACCCAAAGAAGCTGGACAGATGAGCTCCACTGAGCCCATGGATTGCAACAAGGAAAGAGCCACGAGCACCAGCAGCAACGAAAACGCCAGCCCTCCTCCTCTCGACAATTCGCCGGCGAAGCGCGGAAACAACCACGGCAGTGCAAGCGCTGCCGCCAAAGAGAGAAAAGTCATCTGATTCTTTGAAGAATCTGCCTTGATCACACTGCACATGGAAATGGAGGCAAGCCATAGCCTCACTAGGTAGACAAGGCCGGAAAGGGCGAGCAGAAAGCGCATCGCGGGGTGAAGTCATTGTTCTAGAAAGAAAAGACATTGCTGATTCAAAAGGCTGTGCTTGAGCGCAGGGGTGAAACTCTCGTTGATACCAGTCCTCACGTTACGTTCAGTATCCGGATGGTGATTGAGCTCGTCCACGCCCCTTGTCTGCAGCATATTGGGTAACGATCTGAACAGCTTGTGCATCAAAGCACCGAGGCCGCGCTGAAGACCACGCGCCAGTACAGAGATTGCCCTTCTTGAACAGTCCACAGCACAAGCGCCCCAAAGATCAACTCGAAGGCGTCGGAAGTCATCTGAGTATCCGTCAACTCTATACTCCATCTCTTGATCGGACATTCGTTGCTGTTGAGCTTCACAGGTCTTAGGTACCTTGCTCTGCTTCAAAATATTAATTCAAGACCTGCCTTGCGCCAGAGATTCAAATGTGCTCCACAGATTATGCTGCTATGAGCTCAAATGTGAGGTGACTGCTGCCAAAGATGAAGCAGAAGATCCAGACGTTCTTTGTGGCGAACCATGGGAACAGGCACATCCCTGTCCCAGAAGCGCTGCCACGACGCTGATTGGTCTGGACGCCTTACTTGCCCAAAGGGGTAAGTACAGCACACGCCCTTGGTGTCCAGGGACTCCTCAGGACGACTGTGTGGATAGCACGAGTCGAGCTATCCAAGTCTCTTCTGCCAACAGTATTAAAGGGAAATCGGACATCATGAGAATCAATTCGAAGCAGTTTCTCATCAGTGTCAAGCTTACCTCATACTCTACTGAGCAGACGCCATAGCCAAACAACATGGTCCGCCTCGCCCCCTTCGAAGTCGAGAGATGGATGGATGAGTATGAGGTTACGCCTGGCGTCATCAATATCGCCGAGACCTGTGCCGCCTCTATTTCTATTGATGAGCTCGTCGCGCTCTCCGAAGATACGTCAGGCAAGAGCCCCATCGACACCTCGACATGTCTTGTCTACGGCGCCATTCCCGGCTCTCAGGCCCTCCGCAGCAACATTGCCTCCCAGCATGAGAATCTCTCGTCCGAGAACGTGCTCATCACGCAGGGCGCCATAGCTGCCAACTTTCTGACTCTCTACACCCTCGTCGGCCCCGGCGACCACGTCATCTGCGTCTACCCTACCTACCAGCAGCTCTACAGCGTGCCCCGGAGCCTGGGCGCCGACGTCACCCTCTGGAAGCTGAAGGCCGAGAACGGCTTCGTCCCGGACGTCGCGGAGCTCGAAGCCCTCCTCCGGCCCAACACCAAGATGATCATCATCAACAACCCCAACAACCCGACCGGCGCTTCGATTCCGCGCCCCGTGCTCGCGGCCCTCGTGGCCACGGCGCGCGCTCGAGACATCACCATCCTCTCAGACGAGGTGTACCGCCCGCTCTTCCACGACCTCCACGACGACAACGCCGCCGCCGCCGTGCCCCCCTCCATCACGGGCCTCGCTACGACAACGTCATCGCCACGGGCTCCATGTCCAAGGCCTACGCCCTCGCCGGCATCCGCATCGGCTGGATCGCCTCGCCGCGCGCCGCCCTGGTCGCCCGCCTCGCCTCGGCCCGCGACTACACCACCATCAGCGTGTCGCAGCTCGACGACCAGGTCGCCGCCTACGCGCTGGCGCCGGCCGTGCGGACGCCGCTGCTGCGGCGCAACGTCGCCCTCGCGCGGACGAACCGGGCGCTCGTCGAGGCCTTTGTCGACGCGCATGCCGGGGTCTGCAGCTGGGTGCGGCCGAGCGCCGGCACGACGGCGTTCCTGCGGTTCGAGAAGGATGGCGCGCCGGTGGACGACGTGGCGTTTGCCAAGGACGTGCTGGACGAGACAAAGGTGTTCTTCGTGCCGGGGTCCAAGTGTTTTGGCGACGGCGAGGACTTCAAGGGCTATGTGAGGATTGGGTATGTGTGTCACACGGAGGTGTTAAAAGAGGGGCTCAAGAAGCTGGCTGGATATCTGGAGGCGCATTTCAAATAATTTTCGTTCAGAATGTATGGCATGGGAATGCTGCTGCATCTTGAGGTGCAGGATGGTGGACTCCTGGCAACGTGGCCGACACGACTCTTGGCCATGTAACCTGCGCCTCAGTCCGAGTTGTACAAATCGGCTGGCAACCGATGCAGCCGTCTAATCGTCTCACCCACCACCAAGCCTGTCTGCACACGGCACGAAGTTCTCTGTGTTCAAGGCCAACCGTCGACTTGAACACTCAATATCTTTGGCATGGCTTGGTGGACCCTGAGCCCGCTGAGAGTATCCAGATCATCAGAACATTGGAACGTATTTCATTAATCAATAAACACATGCTCGTTGCACCGCAACCCTGCACCGTTCCCACCCCTATCCCAGAAGCAACACGCCACACACAACCAATACTGAGAGCTCACCCAAACTTCTTCTCAAACTTCTTAAACATCCCAGTCATGCCCCTCTCCAACCCGCCCAGCGTTGGCCTCGAGCCGTCCCGTTGGCTCCTTCCGGTCCTTGTACTTGTGCGCCTCGGCCTCGGTGGGCTGGTAGTGCTGCTGGTGCATCGCGTAGATGGACGTGTCAGGCTGCTGCTGCGGCTGGTGCGTGTATGCGTACGACGAGTAGCCGCCCGTCGGGGGCGAGGCCTGCACCGGGGGCGGCGAGGCCTCGGTCTGGACGGGCGGTGTCGCGACTTGCTGCTGTGGCGGCTGCTGCTGCTGCTGCTGCTGCTGCAGGGACTGCTGTTGGGGCTGCGGACCGCCTGGGGGAGGCGGCGGAGGTGGTGGCGGTTGGAACCCAGCAGCGGCGGTGTAGGCGGCGTTGAAGGGGCTCGTGACAACAGAGGGCTGCACGGGCATGGTCTGCGAGCGCTGAAGGCCGGGCTGAGCGCCAAAGACCGACGGCGGCGGAGGAAGGCCAGGGCTGGCGAGACCGGGGTGCTGGCCTGGGAGGAAGCCGGGAGGCGGGACGAACCCGGGCGAGAAGGGGGCCTGGTTGTCGTAGGCTATGGCTTGGGCAAGGGGGTCGATGCCGTCATCGGGAGGCGGCGTCTTCTCGCGGTGACGGATGGTCTCGGGCGCAGCAGGGGCCGCGGGGTTGTAGGGGATCGGCGCATAGCTTGTCTGCGGCGCAGGCTCGTTGGACACGGCAGACAGAGGCGGCGCCTGTGGGATGGGAGCGACCTGGGCGACAATGGGCGACGTGTACGTCGGGAAT
>NW_003315035.1:1459498-1459888 GCF_000150825.1 Verticillium alfalfae VaMs.102
GGCCCGTCGACGACAACAATCAAGTCATCCTCAACAGCCCCATGGTTCTCATGGCTCCACCGAAAGGCGAGTCTTCTTACGCGATTTCATTAAAGAAAATCAGCGGCAGCAGTGTGGCCCGCGGTGTCTGCACTGCTATACGTCAAGTTGAGGAACACGTCGTTACTATGAAGAATAGGGTGGCATACACAAATGGTCCTTTAAACATAGGAGTGTGGCAGGCAAAACAAAGGAGAAGACGTATCGAGGTCGACTTCGTCCAAAGCAAGTAAGAACGACTACTATATCATGATTGGGCCAATTCAGCAATGCGCTTGTCGTAGTGGCCCTGTCACAGTCGCCTTCACGGCTTGTCTGCTTGATCACCTTCTTTCACAGCGTACACTGGAA
>NW_003315035.1:1459988-1462067 GCF_000150825.1 Verticillium alfalfae VaMs.102
GGTAGTGGTACTTGTTCTGGTGAGGGGGTTCGAAAGATCAGGGAGGTCCCTCGTTGGGGTCACCGGCCTCTCCCACCGTCAAGGAGACGAGGCATTGGTGGCGGTAGGAGTATTTGACCTGCGTCCTATCGAGGACTGTCCTTCCGTCAGATGAGGGATCCAGCCACTTTGGCGGGTGGGCACACTTACAGCCGTCAAAGGAGTCCTGCTCTTCGGTGCCGGCCTTGTTCGCAATCTCGATGCGCGCGCGGCGGTCGTTCGCATTCTCAAAGAGGTAGACGTAGGAGCCCTTGTCGAAGCGGTGATGAGGCGGGCTGTGGTCGGGAGGACCGTAGAAGTAGTGGATGTCTCCAAAACTGCACAGAAGCTCGTGGTCAGCCATGGCCTCTGGATGGGTGTTTGTGTCGAGCAAGAGCAAGAGGGTAGAGTTGAGCTTGCTCTCCAATAAACTCTCCGACTTACAGCGTCGCTACGTTTTCCTCGCCTGGGTGGTTCGCCATTGTCCTGCCAATGCCTGCTGCTCGCCAGAGGCGCAGCACAAACGAGCCGAGGGACAAAGATAGAAACGGACCGTCTTGGCTCTTTGAGAGAAAAAGATAGCCCGAGGCTGGATGCCGCGCAATTGTCTGAGGAGCTGCTCAAGCTACCTGGCTCTCTACCCCGCCTTGTTGGTTGAGGACGATACAGGCCTGGCTGCCGTTGGGAAGCTGTCGGGACGTGGTTTCAGCGGCAGGGAGTCGCACAGAGTCGGACGCACATAGCCTTGGGGCTTCAGGGTTTGGCTCCCACAGCTTCGTAGCAGAGCAGCAGAAGAGGAAAACCCCATGACGGAACTGACGAGGCCCGGCATGGCGGGCGTTTATGTGCATATGGCTGGCGCAGGCGGTCGCAGCAAGGCCAGGTCGGCGCTTATGGGATCTTCAGAGTGCACAGCAGCGACCAATGGTGAGGGGCAGACGCCTCGTGATGGGAATCGGGCTGCAGGAGGCATGCACGGGCCCTTGGTGCCTTTTGTGGAGGACCGCTGTGCCTTAGTCAGCGTTCGACCTGGGTCCAAATTTTTGGAGATGGCTTCACGGCATGGAGCGACACGCGAGCCATTGACCCCGTTTCTGTGATACCCGCTACACGTCCTACATCCCTTCATCGTCGAGCCATTCATTTGAGGGGAGACGCAGCTACTGGACGGACCTTTTATCCGTACGAAGTCGCCTCACCTATCTCACGACCTCATCCAATCGCTGACCGCCCAGCAGCCACCTCCTTTCCACCTGACAACCACCCACCGAACACCCGACGACAGCGCCAGACTCGCAGCGCCCAAAAAAGCAGTCCAGCGCTATCCTACTTCTCACAAAGCCTCTCTCACAGCCTCTTCCCCTCGCCCCAGAGACACCCGCCAAAATGGGCATCGGCAACGCCATCAACGCCTGCGCCCACCTCAACAACGTCGCCAACGCCCGCCTCGGCCTGACCTCGCTGCCGGCGACAAAGGTGAACCTCGCGCTGGCGCTGGCGCTGCACCGCGCGGGCTTCATCTCCTCGGTGCACCGCGGCGGGCCCCAGCCGCCGACGCCCCAGGAGCTCGCCGCGCCGCCGGCGCCCCGCGACGCACGCCAACGCCGCGACGCGCCGCCTCTGGCTCGGCATGAAGTACTGGAACAACGAGCCCGTGCTCAAGAAGATGACGACCGTCACCAAGCCCAAGCGGCCCATCCACATCAAGGCCATCGACCTGCACCGCGTCGTCCGCGGCTTCGCCAGCAAGGACGGCCTCGTCAAGGGCCTCCAGCTCGGCGAGTGCATCTTCCTCATGACCGACCAGGGCATGATGGAGGGCCGCGAGGCCTTGAGCAGGAATATGGGCGGCATTGTGCTCTGTCGTGCTCGCTAAGCCCGCCGACCGTTTCTCGAAACAGAAGGGACGGCTTGCTTTGGACAAGGGGAGAGAAAGAGGAAAAAAAAAAAAGCGGCGCGCATGTTTGAATAGCGGCCTGGAGAATCCAGGCAGGCCCTCATTGTTGGAGAGCCCCAGGGAGGAGGAGACCTATGGCAGAGGCCGGCGCCGGATAGAGGGAA
>NW_003315035.1:1462414-1467515 GCF_000150825.1 Verticillium alfalfae VaMs.102
AGAAAAAAAAAAAAAAAAAACGGCAAACACAAACTATGAATAACAAACTAGAGAATCCCAGGCAGGCCCCTACAGGGGGGTGTTTCCCCCCCCCCCAAACAAAAATATGGCAGAACAAAACCCCCGGCTAAAAACCTGGCCGATGTACCCTGTATAAATATCTGTACTGACACCAACGAACATGTCAAATACCACTTAAAGACAAAAACTTGCTCGCTGGCCTCTGACCACCTCCCCACGCCAACGTCTTAACTCGAGTGATCACGTGGGGGGGGACGACGTCTATACTGCACGGACAAAGGCATAGTACGGACAGAGTATTGATTTCCTAGACTATCCCTACACTATCAAAATCCATGTTCGCTGTCCAAGCCAAAAGCGCTGATGAACCGCTTCGTGCGCTCTCGGCCGCATGCGCCTTGGTTCGCGACCAGGTATCTAACAAAACCCTCCTCTCTAATAGAAACAAACAGACCAGCAGCACGCCCTGAACACCCACCAAGCAGAGGCTGGCTGCCACATGCATTTGTAGTTTACACCACAAGCATCGCCGTGCGAAACTAGCGCCGTGAATGCTAATTTGCCGCGGTCTCAGCAGCGGGCTTCTGTGCCACCCCTTCCTTCGTGGGCAGATCGACGGGGTCGACCTCGTCGACCTCAATGCTCTCATCGACAGCCTGAGTCTCCGACGCCTTCGCTCCCGCCGAGTCGGCCGTGGCATCCGTGATCGCGAGACTCTCTAGCGAGAATGCTGACATCCTCAACGTCAGCGACCTCTGTAGCGTCCTGCTCCACAATGGCCTTTGGCCTCGGGCGTTGACAGGTCAGGGGGTGGCGTGATGGTGTCGAGAATGACGGGCTCCTTCGGCTCCTCTTCGTCCTCGACAACCGCGACCGCCTCGACAGGAGCGTCCTCGACAGCAGGCAGGACCTCGGCCGCATCTTCTTCAGCGGGAGATGTCTCGGCAGAGGCAGAAGCAGGCTCGCTCTCGGGGATAGCCTCTTCTGCTGCGGCATCTGTCTTGGCACCAGCCTCAACATCGGCAGCCGTCTCCTCGACCGCGGCTTCCTCAAGCTCGGGCTCCTCGACAACGGTAGGCTCAAGCTCGAGTTCCTTGGCCGGCTCAGCCTCCACTCTCGCAGGGCTGGCCTCAGCAGGCTCCTCGATGCCCGCTGCAGCCGCCACACTGATGGCGTCCTCGGCCGTTTCGACCAGGGCCACTTGTTCGGTGTCGGCAATCTTCTTCTGTCCCGGGCTCCCCGTGGCGGCAAACGCAGGCTGGCCAATCTTCTTGCGCCCGCTGGCCGTCGTCGAGGTGCTGGCCTTGGTGGAGCTCGCGTCCTTCTTGGGGGCGGCCTTGCGAGGCGGGGTAATGGGCACCTTGTCGCTGAGCTTGGAGCTAGAGCTCTGCGTGGGCCTCATCATGCGAGCGAGGAAGCCTTCGTCCACCTCACGCTCCTTCTTGGTGACGGGGTGATCTTGGGCCTTCTTGGGAGGCGGGCCGAGGCTGGGTCTCGACTGGTTGATGCTAGAGCGTTGCTTTCGAAGCGTCTTGGTGGTGGTCGTGGCAGCTTTGGTTGCCTTGTCGGTTGAGATGGCCGACAGGTGGATGGGGGCTTTCTGTAGGATCTGCTGGGAGAAGCTTGGGGGTGGGTGTTTCGACGTCCATGTGTTTGTCTGGGTTGTGGCTGGGACGGTCGGTTACAGCTCCAATAGCTTGGTAGAATCGACATTGGTGCCATTGGCTCCGTGGGACGACATTATCGTCTCCGGGGCCCGTGGCGATTCAGGGATAGGCTCGGTGAATGCCATTGTCCTTTCTGAAAAGGCCGAAACACTGCCTTCTTCCGTGTTGACGCTGAGGCGTCGTCGTGACAAGCTGCGAGTGGAACCGTCGTCGCTGGGGTCCCGTCTCAGTCCTATGCGACCGTCTTTTTCTTGGACTGCAATGAAATTTGTGCGAACTTTGGAGAGAGGTCGGGGAGGCGTCTCGGATCGAGCTGGAGACGAGATCATATGTCAGCTAGGTCGATCATCAACCAGGGGGGAGTGAGCGGCGTCGATTGACAAGTCAGTGACGTAAGGCCCCGATTTTTGAAGCGGTGAAGAGAGTCAGATGGAGCAGCTGTGTTTAGCTCTTGGAGTGCTTGGGCCCGGGCAAAGTCTCCCGTGGTGACGAGTTGAATGCAGCGGCAGCGGCAGTGGCCAGCTGGCGGGCTCAAAGGGGGAAGGTTGTGTCTTGGGGCGTGCACGTACTTGACGAGTCTCCTGGTGACCTTCCACGATCGAGTCCTCTCTCTGGCGGGCTCGCGTCCTGCTTCTGCTCGAACATGGCCCGGAGGTTCTTGACACCCGACATGGCGGCGGCGGTTTGGTGCACTGGGTGCGCAGTGTATGGCAAGGGAAAAAGCAGGCGTCGGTCGCTTGGGGTTCGTGGATTCGGTTGTGACAGAGAGCAAGTAGCTCTGGCCGCGCTTCTGAGTGCAAGGGGGCGGCAGGTAGTGTCAATGCTACCCCGTGCTCGGAGACAGCCGTGCCGCGGGGACGGAACAGAGGTCGATTACGAAGAGGGAGTTGTGACTGGTGAAAGCCAAGAATCAGAAAATTCGCATGTCGCAGTCGAGGCAGTGCGTTGAATTTGTTCTTCTCGTAGCCGGCACTGATTTGTCTCGTCGTTCGATTCTGTCTGGTTGCTACCTAGCTCAGCTGGGGGGTGGGAGGCTAAGCGATCGGGCTCAGGTCGAACGGAGCTCTGCCGAGTGACAAGAAAAAGGGGGGGGCAATGGGATGTATGCTGCAGCCCAGGACAGCAACGAGCGACAAACAGACGAAGCGGAAACGTAGAGAGAGAGTTGAAAAACAGAGGCAACGCTGAATGCTGGATGATGCTTGAGGACAGTTTGAGACAATCCGGGTTGCGATGGGCGACTGTAAAGGTGGTGGTGGTCAAAAGTCGGGCGAGACGAGACGAGCCGAGAGGCAGCTCCTGTTCGTGAGGTACATGTGTACCTTGCCTTAGTGGGCAGGCTGGCCCTGTAGGCAGACAGGCATTCGGGTTGTTTAATTACGGACACCCTATCCCAGGGGAAGAAAAAGCCCACCTTCCTGCATAGGCACCGTTGCCTCACCGCACCAGTCTGCACCAGATGCAAGGCACGTCCCTACCAACAAGTACACAGGACATGTACATTAGAGCATCGGGACGACGTCGCTGCATTGTTTGGTTGGATTCGGGGGGTTCGTGGATCTTGGTACGGCCGACTTGACACGTTCACGGGGCCCGATGCACTGGCACAGTTCTCGAGACTGGTGTTGTCTGCAGCGGCAGGAGAGAGGTCCCCCTTGACCCCTCCCTTGACGTTCAGAGGGCATCGAGTACCAAGGGTCCGTCCACGGCACGTTGTGATGCACCACTTGTTTCACGCTGGCGTCGACTCCCCTGCATTATGCGAAAGTCCGGCGTCAAGTCGAAGCGGCTTCCAGAAGCATTCGAGAGAATGCAGTGGTGCTGTGCTGGCGGTGCATGCACCAAACCAGAGGCGTCGTTTGTCCTCGGTCCAATTTATGCCGTATGTTTGTCATATGAATATGCCGGCCCCCTTTTCATCCCAGAGGGAGCTTCATGTTGATGAGGGAGGGGGATCTGCATCCAATACTTGGGTCCCTCCCGAGGCACTTCAGAGGTACCCGGGCGGGGAGTTCCAGGCATGGCCCAATGCCCCAACGCCAGCTGGCAGAAACCCGTGGGAAGCTCTCCCCTTGGCCTTGGGGGCCTGCCACGCTAAACCTGCTAGCATCATGTGGGGTTCCCAGGGTCTCTTGGGTCTCTCTCCTGGAGGGTTGGGTTTCTCGTCTCCCGGTGCACGCGCTTCACTCTGCCATCCATTGGATCGGGGGCTCGATCGGCGCTGGTCAGGGCATTCATTGGGTTTGCTGTCAGTGGACCTTCCCACTGGCCAGCCCGGTCGCGGCGTCAACTGCCAGCTGGGAGCCAGTAACCCCCAGCTGCCAGCTTGAAGCTTGATGCATCCCCCCTCAGGCTTTCGCGCCAGCCATGGTGAAGCCATGAGCTTGACGGGGAAAAAAAGACGTCTCGGGCAGAAGACCAAACAGTACAGGTTCAGAACGCCTCTTCACTGCTCTCCAGCTCTCCGGATCTTTGTCGGGATACCCTCGTTCGTTCGCGGCAGCAACCGCTCCCAGGAAGAGCAGGGGGGCGTGCCGGCATTCCCTGTCCTTAAAACGTCTCGGTCGAGACCTTCGGCCTCCGATATCACGCCGGGGCGAACGTCAGTGACATTGGCGTGCTCTACTAAATTTTCCCCACGAGCTTCCTGCCCATCCCACCACCCTCACCTCAACCCCCCACGCGACTGTCGACACCACAACCCACAGTCTCGCCACCAGGTCAATCGCTTGCACAATGTCGATTCGCACGCTCAGGATCGGTAAGCATCCCCGTCCTCGCCTTCAATGGCCGTCGTGAGCTCACCACCTCCCTCAGGCCTCATCCCCGGTGACGGCATCGGCAAGGAGGTCATCCCCGCCGGCCGCCGCATCCTCGAAGCCCTCCCCTCCTACCTCGGCCTCAAGTTCGAGTTTACCGACCTCCACGCTGGCTTCGAGACGTTTGAGCGCACCGGCGCCGCTCTCCCCGACAAGACGGTCGAGATCCTGCGCAACGAGTGCGACGGTGCCCTCTTCGGCGCCGTCTCCTCCCCCTCGTCTCCCGTCAAGGGCTACTCGTCGCCCATTGTCGCCCTGCGGAAGAAGCTCGACCTCTACGCCAACGTCCGCCCCGTGAAGACGGTCCTCTCGGCCGCCAAGCCCATCGACATGGTCATTGTCCGCGAGAACACCGAGGACCTCTACGTCAAGGAGGAGACGACCCGCGACACCCCCGACGGCAAGGTCGCCGAGGCCATCAAGCGCATCTCCGAGCGCGCCTCGCACCGCATCGCCACCATGGCCGGCGACATTGCCCTGCGCCGCCAAAAGATCCGCGCCGCTGGCGCCCCCTCTATCCACCAGAGCCCCCTCGTCACCATCACCCACAAGTCCAACGTCCTGTCCCAGACCGAGGCCCTCTTCCGCGCGAGG
>NW_003315035.1:1467658-1482073 GCF_000150825.1 Verticillium alfalfae VaMs.102
CAGATTGTGGACAGCATGGTATACAAGCTTTTCCTCCAGCCTAAGGCTTAAGAATGTCATCGTCGACCCCAACCTTTACGGCGACATTCTCTCCGACGACGCCGCCGCCCTCGTTGGCTCCCTCGGCCTCGTCCCCAGCGCCAACGTCGGCGAGGGCTTCGCCATCGGCGAGCCCTGCCACGGCAGCGCCCCCGACATCATGGGCCAGAACATTGCCAACCCCATCGCCACCCTGCGCAGCGCCGCCCTCATGCTCGAGTTCCTCGACGAGGAGGCTGCCGCCGCCAAGATTTACGCCGCCGTCGACGCCAACCTGACCGAGGGCAAGCTGCTGAGCCCTGACCTTGGCGGCACTGCCAAGACGACCGAGGTCATCGAGGATATCCTGAGGAGGCTGTAGATGTGAACATGCTGTTGATAGATTGCTAGAATGGTGTTTGGTTGAACAAAAGGCAAACGTTTATTTTGGAACACTCCCAACGCTCTTCTTGCAGTGACAACCTATTTTGGAAATTGTGTCTACGCAGATAAGTCGGTGAGTGCGCGAAGAAAAAAGTGAGGTGGTTCATTCACTACAAAGTCTAGGTATTCTATCGTGCAAATATCCTGCTAGTCCCTCATAGGGACCTAGGCAGCACAGCCTATCTCACTTTTTGAGACAATATGGTACAGTTTACACGGTTTGAGAGGGTCCTCTCCCCTGTCCCTCTCCCTCTCCCTCTCCCTTTTTATGCTCCAGGCTGCCCTCTCTGGCCCGCCCAGACCTTATGGTACATGGCCCAGGGGACATTAAGCATCATCTCTTTCATGCTGCCGAAAGCCCCTTCAATGTCGTGCAATGGCTTATTTCGTCCGCTTCGCCTCGAGCTCCTTCTCGTACTTGGCGATGAGCTCCTTCCTACACACGCAATGTGGTTAGCACTTGATCAAATCATACCAACAAGACGAGGGGAAGAAAACGTACTGGAGGTGGGGTGGCGCGGGTGCGTAGTGGCTGAATTCCATGCCGAACTCGCCCTTGCCCTGGGTGGCGGCGCGCAGCTGCGAGCTGAAGCCGAACATGGAGTTGAGCGAGCAGTCGCAGATGAGGGTGAAGTCCTCGGTGCCAATCTCCGTGTCGATGATGGTGGCGCTGCGCTTGTTCATGAGCATGAGGATGCTGCCCTGGAACTCGTTGGGCGCCGTAATGGTCGTCTTCATGAGGGGCTCGAGCACCTGGCCGCCGGCGTCGACAAAGGCCTTCTTGAACGCCATCTGCGTGGCGAGGTTGAAGGCGTGGTCGGACGAATCAGTAACGTGCGTGGAGCCGTCGTTGACAACCATGTGCGTGCCGATGACCCTGTGGCCCAGCAGGGGGCCGCGCGTGACCGACTCCTCGAAACCCTTGGCGCATGCGGAGAGGTACTTGTCGGGGATGGTGCCGCCGACAACCTTCTCCTCGAACAGGTTGGCCTCGGGGTCCGTGTGGGGCTCGAGGAATCCGGCAACACGAGCGTAGTCACCGGGACCACCGGACTGGCGCTTGAAGAGGTAGTCGTAGTCGACGTGGCGGGAGACGGTCTCGCGGTAGGCGACACGGGGCTGGCCCGTGACGCAGTCGCACTTGTACTCACGGCGGAGACGCTCGACGTAGATCTCGAGATGCAGTTCGCCCATGCCGGAAATAATGGTTTCCTCACTCTCCTCGTCAACATGGAGACGGAACGTGGGGTCCTCGCGCTGGAAACGGTTCATGGCCTTGCTGAAGTTGTCGGCATCGGCGCTGCGCTTGGGCTTGATCGACAGCGACATGACGGCGTCGGGCACGAACATGGACGTCATGGTGTAGGGGAGGCCACCGTCGGTGAAAGTGTCGCCGGAAGCGCAGTCAACGCCAAAAACGGCGCAAATTTCACCGGCACCAATCTCGTTGACGTCTTCCATCTCGTTGGAGTGCATGCGCACAATACGGGGAATGCGGACCTTTTTGTCGGTGCGAGAGTTGAACAGGTATGAACCCTTCTTGAGCTTGCCTTGGTAGACGCGGATATAGGTCAGCTGGCCATAGTTGTTCTCCTCAAGCTTGAAGGCGAGGCCGACAAAGGGAAGCGAGTTGTAGGGGACCAGCTTGACCTCCTTCTCGTCCTTGGACTTGTCGAGGGCCTTGTTGGTGATTTCACCGGGGTTGGGTAGGTAGTCGCAGACAGCATCCAGCACGGGCTGGATACCCTTGTTGGCGAGAGCAGATCCCATGAGGACAGGCGTGAACTTGAGGGCGATGGTGGCACGGCGGATGGCGGCCTTGATCTGCGCAGTCGTGGGGACCTGCTCTTCAAGGAAGATCTCGGCAATCTCGTCGTCGACGTCAGCCAGCTTCTCGATGAGCTCCTGACGCTTCTCCTCGACCTGTTGCTTGAGCTGGGGAGGGATCACGTCGGTGCGCTTGACGTCGAGGCCACGGGCACCCTCAAAGTAGATGGCCTGCATGTCGACAATGTCAATGACACCCTCGTGCTCGTCTTCCAGCCCGATGGGCACCTGAATGGCAGCAGCGGGAATCTTGAGCTTCTTGTTGATCTGGTCGACGGCTTTCCAGGGGTTGGACCCAACACGATCCATCTTGTTCACGAAGCTGAGACGGGGAATGTCGTAGCGCTTCATCTGACGGTCCACAGTGATCGTCTGGCTCTGCACACCACTGACGGCGCACAGGATCATGACGGCACCATCGAGAACGCGCAGAGCGCGCTCGACCTCAATAGTGAAATCAATATGTCCGGGAGTGTCGATAATGTTGACATGGTACGTTTCTTCTTTTCCGTTCTCTACCTTCTTCCAGTCGGCAAAGGTAGCAGCCGACTGAATGGTGATGCCCTTCTCTCGCTCGAGGTCCATTGAGTCCATCTTGGCGCCGGCACCGTCCTTGCCACGAACTTCGTGAATCGAGTTGATGCGACCAGTGTAGAAGAGCACACGCTCTGTGCATGTTGTCTTTCCGCTGTCGATGTGGGCCGCGATGCCAATGTTTCGTACTCGGGAAAGTCGATGGGCTTCTTCGGGGGACATACGTGCGAGGACAGCGTCGGGCGTGAGGGCGTCAGAGTTATTCTGGGCCATCTTGAGGGCCTCCTGGGCGGCCTCGCTGGATCGGAACCTCGTCGTCTGGGTGAAGGCCCGCCTGGTGTCGATCTGGCAGACAGCCCCTGAAGGGGTGGATCTGGTGTTGAAGGCAATGCTGAAGCATCGCGCTCCTCGGGCCTGGGACGTTGCGCCCACGAAAAGGCCGCCATTCGGCACTCTGAGAGCCCTTGAAGCCCTCATCGTGACCAATGGGGAGGATTATGGGGAGCGAAAATGGACGAGAAGGAAACTCGTTACGGATTGACCAGGGCCATCGAAATAGACTGATGAGCGATGCGATAGCCCATGGAGCGAAACTTTTTTAGCTGACGGTTGATTGGAGGAGCCGCGCAGTCACGTGGGTTCGTGTCTCCCATGTTCCTGACTAAGGCTCGGCCCGCCTCAGATTTGAGTCAAGCGGCTTCCGACGTGTGCCTTCTTTTGCTCACCCATGCAACCTGAACTCACCTGCTCCTCAGATTCACACCTGAGTTTGTTCTACCCGTGCTCTGCAGTCACGCCACTTGGCAGCTTTGACTGCGAGGACCCTCCATCTCGAATATGCATAAGAAGTCACCGCATGCACGTCCAAATAAGAACGCATCCCTCGTTGCCGAAAGCTTGAAGGAAATCCTTGGAGCACGCAACGCCGTATACTACGGTCGGGGGCATGTGGTAATCTAGGAGATGGGAGACGGTCTTGTTCCAACATTCGCAGATGCTCTGCAGCTACATCAGCCTCTTCCAGCCCCGCCACCGGAAGCCATTTCTCTCAGACAACCATTTTGCAGGCTGTATGAAATGGTGTCGAAACGATGTCTTTCAGTGAACCTTGCTCTGGCAATTGTCCCCATTCGAAGACTGATCAGACAATGTAACTCACATGCAGCTACTACTCCGCACACGCAACATTGCTCGCAATCATTTGCGCTGATGGACAATCGTCCCAGGTCCGCAAGCCACGGTCATCACCAACCAGCCCAGCCAGCCTCGGGCGCTGCTGTGGCTTGGTTGATCAGTTCATGCGCCAAGGCAGGAGGCCAATATGAGCGCTACCCGACAAGAGGGAGTATTCGTGAAAGGGAGTATTCATGACATGTCTGGTCAATGACATCGATCCATATAATGACGGCAGCCCGAAGTTGGCTCTTCCTCTCGCAAGTTATGTGACCGAAGATCTGTAGCCTCTCTTTGATGGCCGGTGCCCAAGTCTCTCCACGTCAAACCGTCCCGCAATGCAGAAAGCCCTCACCCTCATCCTGTGCCAGGTTATGCTAGCCGGTGCACAGGACGGAGTCGTGTACTTGGATATCGAAAGGAAGGTAGTCGATTACGAGCCTAACTTACAACGTCGACATAATCCAACAATCGAAAGCAGGGTTACCAACGGCCACGTTGGCTACTTCACAAAGGTCAAGATAGGGACGCCGGGCCAGGAACTGTCACTGCATCTGGATACTGGGAGCGCCGACCTTTGGGTGCCTTACACGTCAGCCAAAATTTGTCGAGTAAAAGGAGCGAACAACTGCAAGCTCGGGGCCTGTAAGTGCGGCACCCTGGAGCTTGATGTGATAGCTTCACTGACGTCATTTGGCCAGTTGATCCGCTCGAGTCGCTCACTTATCGCCTTGCCGCACCGAAAAAGTTCAAGATTGCGTATCTTGACCAAAGCTCTGCGTCGGGTGACTACTTTGAGGACACTGTCGAGATCGGTGGTACCAGGGTCTCAAGTCTGGCCATGGGCCTTGCCAGACAGTCAACCGTGCCATATGGACTGGCCGGCATTGGATACCACCATAATGTCGCATTGCAGACCTGGGGAAACATTTACGACAACTTACCCGTACGCATGCAGAGGCTAGGACTCATCAACACGGTAGCCTATAGCCTCTGGCTCAATAACCTGGGTAAGTTGTGTATCCCCTAGAGTAATTCATGAAGCGGACCCGAGCTGACTTGTCCTCAAGACGCCGCAGGCGGTAGTCTCTTGTTTGGCGGCATCGACACGGAAAAGTACGTTGGGAACCTTAAAGTGGTGCCGGTGCTGAAGAACCACCTGGGAAAATATGACTACTTCGGAGTTGCCATGGCTGGTATCAGTGTAGGGCGTGGGAATCATGACCTGTCGCTGCCCTGTCACGAATGCTCGATCCGCGCAGTGCTCGACAGCGGCGCGACATTGAGCTTCCTCCCCAATGACCTAGCACACGCTATGTGGGAAGAAGCTGGCGTCAAGTGGTTAAGTAGCTTCAAGGCACCTATGCTGCCATGCTCGCGCGCAAGAGGTCGGGAAAAATTTGCTTTCCATTTTGGAGATGACCAAGGGCCGACGATCGAAGTCGGAATAGGCGAGCTTGTGATTGATTCAACAAAGTGGCCCAACGCCAGCGGCAAGCCTCTTATCGGGGGTGAAGGGAGCCCGTGGAAGGGGCTACGTCTCTGCCAATTCGGGATACGCAATCAAACACGGGCACCTTATATCCTGGGAGATTCATTCCTGAGATCAGCGTATCTAGTGCACGATCTTGTCAACCACGAGGTTGGGATGGCGGAGACCCTATTCAATGCAACAAGATCGGGAATCACGCCGTTCCCGTCTTATGGGGCTCGCATCCCAGTTACTTAATAAGGCGCGAGCTCTGGGTGTTGGGCCAAGATACAAGCGATCGTGCACTTTTGCTATCGACCAACAAATAGGTGACAAATGGTTGAGGGGGAGAGTCTGTCAGCTGAGGTCATCATACTCTGAAGTGTGCACAGCTGACGCTGTACGACACGAGCAATGCACCTATGCTGATGGCAGAGCCAATATGGGGTCGAAAATTGAATCCCTTCATGAACAGGGAAAGCTTTGGGGGGTGATCGGCAGCCGCATCACTGGTAGGGCTGAGCTGTTCAGCCTCCTCTTGGTGTTATGGTGGCTGTCGAATGATGTGAGCAAAAAGCGTGTGGCAGTGATGTGACTTCATCAACGCCAGCACAAGGCTTGGAGGTGCGTCAGGATCGCCTAACTCATTGGTAGGTTGGCATTCTGCTGCTGGCTGATTGGGCGAGGTACATGACGTGTATGCAGGTCTGAGACTAGATAGATGTAGATGTCTTGAACACGGTTGATAGGTGCCTGCGCCTCCTGATAGGACAAACAGACACCACACTGGCTGTTGCGCTACGTGGGGACGAAGCCGGCGAGCTAGGAACGACCGAGGTCACGTATATTCGCTGATGGCATCCGAAGCCTTGGTCGGTTAGGAAGGGGGTGGGATCATGATCTGAAGCACGCACTTTCTTCTGACACTACTCATCTGGCTATGCATAATGGCTGAAGTGGACGGTCCAGGATGTCTAAGCATCGGTCATTGCCGTCTGTGGAGACCAGGGGACCTGGGCCGGGTGTGTGTGGGGACCGGCCGGCGGAAGGTCGAGTTGCTGGTCGCCTCTCACAATGTACCATGTAGGTATGTCTTGGGGGCCTGAATGCACCACCAAAGACGAGCTGAGGTGCATCGCTTGGTTAGCCAGGAACAGGTAGCACACCGCGACGCCCCGGCGGGTAGCAGCAAACAATGTCGTCCAAGATGCGTTCGCTAGAGCAGGTTAGCAATACGAAAGACCGAAGCTGCCTCATCCTCGAAGATCGCGATGCAGAGTGCCATAGGTAGCCATAGATTGACTTTTGAGAGGCAGCCGTCTGCTGATGTCACGGGGCAGACTTCAAACGCTGATCAACCTCAGTCCCCATCATTCGAGAGCACCGCCCCAGCGTCCTGGGTCAGGCTGTCGGTCATGACATCTGAGTGGACGCGTGCAACGCAACTGCCAAACTGCATGTACCTCACACTGCTGAAGAGGCAATTGAGAATCAAGTATCGGTTTTCGCGGAGGCGAGCCAAAGACGGACGATATGCAGATTTGGCCAGAAAGGGATGGCGAGTGAGAGAGGTAGCACAGCAACCAAATGGAGATGAACAGGTGTTTCGAGACGCGAAGGCCTGACCAAGACGGGACCGCCCTATGGGCCTGAGAATAGGATGACATAACAGTACCCCGGTCTCCCAGTGGACCTAGTCCAGGGAAGCACCAGTGCGCCGAGAGGTCCGGCTTCTGCGTCTTACCCTGACCGCAAGCAAGAAAGAACAGCCCGACCCGCTAGCCCGCCTGCCAATTGATCGCGTCGGTACTTTCCTAGCAGACCTGGCTGTCCGCCTACCAGGTGCTCCACGTCTGCGCCCGTATTCACTGCCAGTCAGACAGGCATTGTCCTGCACGCAAGTAGGCACACGGCAAGTACGTCCGTGTCCCAGTTGCCGTACCTGAAGTGAGGCAAGGTTGCCTAGGTGCTCTGCCCCAGCCCCATCATCGTCCATCTCTCGTCCTCTTTTCGTCCTTTCTTTCTCTTTTCTGCTTTACTGCGACAACCCTCTCAACTGTCTGATTCTCACGAGCGCACACCTCTCACCGACCTCGACTTCGACAGCGTCCATGTCTCAGCCGATCTGACGAGACATCGTGCCGCCCGACGTCTGGACCCCGCCTTGGGATTCTCGTCCGGTCTCTGCTCCTTCCACCCCACCTTTATGAATCGCCATCCAGTCGCTCGTTTTTTGTTCCACAACCATGCATCTATTCGCCCACCACTTGCCTGCCGTTCTTGTCTTGTCTCCAGACTCTTGGGAAGATGCGCGGAGGCGTCAAGTCCTCGCTCGTCGTCAACAGGGCAATGAGCGCAAGCTTGTGACAATTGTACGCCTTCGCTACCACCTTCGGCTGGCTCGTATCAGCCAACGCCTCGCTTGTCTGTGCCATGCTAATCATCCTTGCTCCAGATTATTTTAGCCTGCCTGATGGGCCTGATTCTTCTGACATTGCTTTATCTCGTGATTCGCGCATTTCGATTTCGCCATGCAAACAAAAAGAAGGGAGGCAACGCCCAGACTGGCAACCGTGGCTGGTTTTCTGGTCTGTCGCTGACCGGTCGCGGACGCGATTATCAGCAAGCCCATGACGATGATGCCGTTGAAGCTTCTGCCGGCCGACGAAACCGCGCCTCAGTCCGCTTTGCCCCTGCTGCGGGCGAGGGGAATGCTTCCTCGAATACTACCTCGACGATTGACCGGAATACTTCGGTCCGCTCCGTCATGACCCTGCCTGCTTACAGGGCCCAAGCACTCGAGAATGAGCAGGTCATCGGTCGCGAAGGCGAGAGAGATGGTGTCGATATTGTTGTCGAAAACCCCACGGCCGAGGAGGACGAGGAAAGAAGGGAGCGCGAAATGGCATCACTCTACGAAATCCGCGTGGCCCGCCGACAGGAAATCGCCAACCGTGAGGAGCGCAGACGAGAGCGACAAGATGCTAGGACTCGAAACGACGTTGTGGCACTCCAAAACATCAGGGATAGGACTCGTGCTGCCAGTAACAACTCTGTGCTGGAGGAACTACGCCGCGATCACGAGCGCCTCAAGAATGAACGTCAACGCGCAGTCTCGAGCGTATCATATGGCGATCTCGGCGTTGCACGACACGATGGAACACGCCTGCGCGCCAACAGCAACGAGAGCGAGAGGATGGGCTTACTGTCTGACGCTGCTAGCATCGCTGCTACATCAACCCGCTCTGGCGTCATCTCGCCCATGCAGCACCAAAGAGCAGCTAGCTCAGGCTCCGTCTTGAGCTTTGACAGCGATCTCCCGTCGCCAGGATTGCCGAGATCACGCGCCAGCTCACGTCCTTCGACACCTCGTCTGAATACTCGAGCCGGGTCGAGCCCCGAAATCATCGAGCCCGATTCGGACATGCCCTTACACTCACCCCCTGGATACGAAGATGTCTCATTGGAAGATACCCGCTCGGGGGCTACAACTCCTCACAATGAGCCACCTCCCGTATACAGCGGACCTGCGCAGCGAAGAGCCTCGCAGTTGGTCACGGAAATGTCTGATTTGGCCGCCGGGAGGCGGTCGCCTACGGATGGCCGAGCTGATGGGGACTCTCCCTCCCCGAGGAGTGGCAGTACTGCCCCTCAACTGCCACAACTCCGCCTCCAGCCTCTCCCGCAGATTGTCATTGAGCCTTCAAGCGCAAGACCACAAGATGACTAAACAGAGTGGTAGTCCATTGATTGCCAACACATGACTAATTACAATACAACCCCATATTTGAGACGATAATGATAAATCAAGGGGTTTCGAACAAAGACGACCGCTCTGGGCTGCGGGTGGTCCAATGTTGTTTTATCTGACTTGGAGGGATCGTGTGCTTTCTAGGTAAACCACCTCCATCCTACAAGGCGTTTTGGGAGTAGGACGGGACAGCGGGGTTCCATTTGTCTTTTGCTTGTTCACCATTCTTTCGTTTTGTATATTAATCTGGGTCTCGGAGCCCAGTTTGGTGCAACTGAAGTACAGTTTTCGTTCACGCGTCAGCTCAGAGCAACGGTCCTTGAAGCGAGAAGGGAGCGGACAGGTCTTGCCAGATCTGAGTCATATATATTTCAATCATTTACAAGAAATTTCCTGCTTTTTCTTTTCCTGTTTGGTGTTTTGAATACAAAGCATGTGTAACGGTTCGTTTGCAATGAGAACCCCTGCAAGATGAATCTGACGAAGTATTGCTACCCCTGACGCAATCATAAATACAGACAGGTGGTGATACGTCAGTGCTACCAATTCGGGCCTCGAGAACACCTCCATTATGATGCACGCTTAAATCCAAAGCTCATCGTCCGCCCTCTTTGCATCCAGGAACGTTTTCACCTGCTTATAATCTCGGCATACATGCTTCGCATCCCAACCATCACTACCCTCGAACCCAGGCGGAAACGTCGTCTGCGTGCCCTCAAGCGCCACATCACCACAGCAGAGAATACTCTGGCGGAGGTATTCGAAGCAGTGCTGTAAGTGAAAGCCCCCGTCCTCCGGGTCGTGGGCTTCGCCGCCATGCTGATCGTGCTCGTCCTCGGCGCGGCGCCGCCAGCTGGCTGCACCGGGCTGGAGGGAGGCGAACTCTTTGACGATGGCGTGGAGGCAATGCAACTGATGTGTTACGCTCGTAGTGAAGACGCGCTTGGGCGCGTATTCGGGGAGGGGTGTAGGGAGGTTGTTGAGATCCTCGGCTGGGGTGGTGTCGAGGTAGCCGAGCCCACGCGGAATGAGGTCGAGCCATGCGTCCTGCGTCTCGTTGGAGAGAAAGGTCGAGAGGTTGGTGGGGATATAAGTCTCGGACGGCGAGAAAGTCGTCAATTGTTGGGAGACTTTGGCTCGTGTCAGTAAGAGCGCTACAAGATCTGCATCTCATAGGGTATGATGGGAGTCGCACACTCGGGGATAAAGCCCGTGATGTCGCCATTCTGCGACATTCGGTTGGGGGGTTCTTGCTGTTGCGTTTGGCGGTCGAGGACGAGAAGGAGAATAATTATTAAGAGTGATGTGTCGAGGATCCAGCGCCAGCGGGAGAGAAATCGAAAAACTGAAGATGTTTGTGATTTCTGGCGCTCGACGTCATCGTCCCAAGGTTGGGACTCGCAGCTGTGTAGCAGTGCTGCCTTGGGTTCCGCATTGAACTGAACTTCTCTGAAGTCGTCGTCTTGGTAGGGTGATGTGTCGCGCTGCATGATAGGAAGCTCCAGGCTTTCGATGAAAAGAATCCGTGCAAAATAAGAACGAAAGATCGTACAATGAAAAAAAATGATGAACTATATCATCATGAAGTGAAGTGGTCCGAAACAAACGAAAGTCCGTACTCTGAGTGTTTGAGTTGATGGTTTTTCGCAGCTACAGATGAAGTACATTGCTCTATGAAGTCGGATTTTCGACGCTGAAACGGTCAAGGGGGAACTTCAGATGGCGGGGGTTCTGGCAGGTCCTCTCCTGGGACGAGGTTGCAGTTTCGGGGCTGTGAAACGATAGGCTGGTTCGCGGTGGAGTAAGCTCTGACTGACACTGTTTGAGAATGGGGATGAGAGGCTCAACGGACGATCCCCCATGATTTGAGCCCAAAAATGAATGTGAGATCTTGACGAGCCTTCGCATATTGAAGAGAGTTATGAGGCAATTATGCTTAGGCATACGGCCGCGTGGGTTGGTCGTCTACGTGCCCATCAAAAGATCCCCGCCTGGTGATGGCGTGTCTGTTCGTGGGCCGGCGTACGCAGCCTCCTCAGCTCGGAAGCTTCGGTTTGGGCTATTCACATGCTGCTCATCAATTGATCAATTCGTCAGCATCCCGATGAAACCTATATACGCGGGCGATGCTGGAAGGAACACGCGCGCGCGATACATGGTCAAAGGCGGGTGCGCTGCCCCCACACCCAGCGATTTTACTCCAGACACCTGGATCGACCCATAGTGGAAGCAACGTAAGCTGCAGTCGGCGAACATGGGTCGACGCTGCCCAAACTACTAATCATCAACCGCTAAGGGGTATGAATCACGGGTCAGATCTCTAAAATAAAAATAAAATAAAATAAAATGTAGGCTGCCAATGAGAAGGAAGCACTCTGGCTGGATCCCAAATTGTTAACACAATCAAACATGGCTCCTTAGGTGTCAAGCTGCCGCAGTGCTGCAACGCAGCCGCTCCATATGGAACCTTGGCATGATCGATGGTGTACATCAGCCATGACTAGTTGATTATGTAGCCAGATGGAGAATGGTGTGCTCTGGCGCCTGGCTGGTTTGGGATGCTTGGGTAAGGATTGCAAGCACAGCACATGTCGTCAATGGTGCTTGTGTGGTGTTGAATCCCGACTTGTTAAGCAGTTACTCAGCTTGAGTGATGATGCCCCTCAGTGGGGCCGCTGCTGGCCATGCTACGTCAGGGCTAGCGCGGGGCAAGCTTCCGCCGGCCGCCAGTCGTGGGCGGGACGAGTGACGGAGGGGTAGAGCTCCATGAAGCTCCCCTCCCTCCAATGGGAAGAACATTTGGGACGAGAAGAAAGGAGGGGCTAACCCATCTCAATGCCACCATGGATCAACTCGTTGGCATCGAGGATGTGATGGCGCCCGCCGATTGTCTCGTCCGCGGTACGCACCGTGTCGTATTTGGTCGCCGACAGGACTGGACAAGACTAGGGCAGCTTGGTGAACAGCTTGATGTATAAGAGGGCATGATGTTCCTCGCCCTCCTCGCCTTCGACTTGCTATCCATCCCATCTCTTCATCCAGTATCACAGCTACTACATTCACACACAAAGCTCATCCCTCAAAGCTCATCCCTCTCGTCTCAAACACGCTTGTAGAAAAGTCACCATGGCTCCCAAGATCGCCATCGTCTACGTAAGACCGCCCCAGCTCACTTCCCTTTTTCTTCTCCTATCCTCAGGTGGACCGGCTTCCTGCTTGAGAAGATGTCTGTTTTTCCCAAGGATGTCCGATACTCGTATCTCTTGAGAACGGCCGAGACCTGAAGGTATACGGGGCTCATGCCCCTCTCCAGATACCACACCGATAGGCTCTCAGATGCATTCATCGTATGCAAGATCGTTTTAGCGGCCACCTTAACGTGCGGAGTTCCGCACCCATCCACTTCACCTCTCGCGGCTGGAGAAAAGCATCAGTTCACCGTGACCGGTTTTGGCGAACATGACTGATTTGAGATACATGCTGACGGTTTGTTCCCTCTCAGTACTCCACCTACGGACATATCAGGCAGCTGGCGGACGCCGAGAAGGCCGGTATCGAGAAGGCTGGTGGCACCGCCGACCTGTATCAGTATGTCAACCCTTGGAAGCTGCCCACTAGCTGCTGAACGTTGCTCATTCGGTCCTCAGGATTCCCGAGACCCTCTCTGAGGATGTCCTAGCCAAGATGCACGCCCCTCCTAAGCCAACAGACGTTCCCGTCCTCGAGGACCCCGGTGTCCTCGCCGAGTACGATGCCTTCCTGCTGGGCATTCCCACTCGTTACGGCAACTTCCCCGCTCAGTGGAAGGTATGTTCACAAAGCATTGTCAGGGCAGAATATCCCTTTGGGCAAAAACTAACATTCATGGCTCCCCCAGACTTTCTGGGACAAGACCGGCAAGCAGTGGGCGACCGGTGGCTTCTTCGGTAAGCTGGCTGGCGTCTTCATCTCGACCGGCACTCTCGGCGGTGGTCAGGAGTCTACTGCCATTGCCTCTCTGTCCACCCTCACCCACCACGGCATCATCTACGTGCCCCTCGGCTACGCCAAGACATTTGGCCAGCTGTCCAACCTTGAGGAGATCCACGGCGGCTCTCCCTGGGGCGCCGGTACCTTTGCTGGTGGAGACGGCTCGCGCCAGCCCACCAAGCTGGAGCTGGAGATTGCCACTCTCCAGGGCGAGCAGTTCTACCTCACCGCCAGCAAGCACTTCAGCTGAAGGGCGTGAAGCCGGTTTGCCAATGGTGCTAATAGAATAGCGAAATTGAAACTCAACGATCTCTCCATGTGATATTCTTCGGTTGCTTTCACTCCTATTCGCCATCGTGTCGACAGAACGTTGCTACATAGATGTGATATCTGTTCGTGTAGTGTATGAGCTCAAGCATCGTGAAAGCCCACGTGGGGATCTATTGTCCCATGTACAACAGTAAACAATCTGGACAATCTGAAGACTAGGTGAGGGGTAACCACTAAGTTTAGCAATGCCCCAACGCACGGTGAAGCAACCGTAGCCCAGAGCTCGCACAGACAGTGCCAATTCGTGAAACATGTTCATGTCGCGCAGTGATGCTTCCCAAGACGCCGAAACCTTCCCTGACGGTGCTCGGTTTTCAAGGGGCGGTGCGCTGATCGCTGCAAGCCCTCTCGGATCTGAAAGGGTATTCTGCTCGGCCGGGCTCGGCAGGTTCCTCGACCGCGACTTTGTATAGTCAAATAAACGCCTCTATCATGCTGGCCGTCTCGCTGTTGTCAACGAAGCGATCTGGGATATCTCAGAGCTGTGAGCTGGAAACTGGCCGGGTGCTCCACCTGTCTCGGTATGTGGGAGGACTCATTCCAGCATTCCATCCCAACTTTTTGACCGAGCCTGTTTCCGAGCCTGACTCAAAAGATGCTCAACCCCCGTTGGCTACCGTCACTTTGATACCACCTGGCACTGTTTCCACGCGTGACAGGCGCAAAACTTAGGGTGTCTAGATGCATCAGGAATGGGGAAGGCGGCGCTGGGGAATCGGCGGAGCCTCTCCTTCCTCGAGTGGTGAGCATGGATGTGCACCTACCTCATAACTCGGGACATCCCTTCAAACGTTCGGTGTCTGTCGTCACTGCCCGCACTCGAATTCCAGGGCACGGGCATGGGAATATGATGTTATTTTGTCCTTTTTTGGCGCTTCTTCCCATCTTCACTGTCTAG
>NW_003315035.1:1482447-1499950 GCF_000150825.1 Verticillium alfalfae VaMs.102
ACGGGGCTTTCCCACGCAACAGCTTCCCTTCGACCGACTCGTGCGTCCTATCACACGCATCCTTACACCATCTGGGACTTTACGCCGGCATCGTACGGCTGCCCCCACGAGATCGAGCGTGTCGGCCGCATGGGCGATGGCGGCAAGTGGGTGTGCGGCATGTCAAGATATGTTGACTTCCCGGCCGACAGGCAGTGTATCATTTACTCCTTTGGTGTTCGGGACGAGTCAAGCTTTGGTGGGTGATTGTGGATGAAAAGCGTCATCCGGCTCGACTGAATGCTGATACATCTGCGCAGAGAACGAAATGTTGAGCCGAACAAACTGCACCGTTTGGGCATACGACTTCTCGGTTGTCGACTTTGGCGAGCAGCTTGAGACCTGGAACCGCGATCGCGCCCACTTCCTTCAAGCTGGCATTGCGGGCAAGACAGACAAGACGAAGAGCCCCCCGTTCTACAGCATTGCGGAGCTTATGAAGATGAACAATCACGAGTACATGTAAGTGAAAACGCCCTGTTCTCAACTTGCGAGACTAGTCCGAACTCTGCTTACCCTTGCACCAAGTGATATCCTGAAGATGGACATTGAATTCGCCGAGTTTGAGGCCATGGACGGCCTCAGCGACGACTTTCCCCTGGCCCAGGGACTCGAGCTGCCCATCGGCCAGCTGATGGTCGAGATTCACTTCTTCAATGGCTTCACCTCGAAGAACTACCTGGACTGGTGGGAACGTCTCGAAGCCCGCGGTTTGCGCCCGACCTGGACCGAGCCGAACCTGCTCGCCGTCACGTTGAATCTCGCTGGTGGCAAAGACCCCATCCTGGCCGAATACACGCTAATCAACGCTCACGACAAACGAAACATCATTTTTGGCAACGTGGATTGAGAGGGACGGAAAGAACTCGACGGGTGAAACATGAGTGAGTTCATGGCGTACGCGTCCTTTGTATTATGAATCAAGGCGTTCCGGTGTTGGAGGGGATCATGAGAGAAGCGAAAGGCGTCGGGTCCTGCAATTGAAATACTATTCATTATGTTCAGATGTGAAAGATACCTACGCAAGACACCAGGCTTCCCATGTCATCACAACGCGACTAGGTTTCGCTGAGCAGAAGATCTCATGATCAAGCACCTGGTAAAATTCAAAGTCATGGCAGGCACGCCGAGTAATGTATTAGACTCCTCTCGTGGCATCCACTCTGCCATGATATCTAGGAATGAATGGCAGTTCATATATGAGGCCTCAGGACATGCTCCACTAGACCATGAAGAAAAACGACTCCAAACTCCGTTTTTCGCAAAGATGTTGTAAAAAAACTAAAAGAAAAAGAGGACAAGAGCGAATATCAACCATCTTCCGAGCTAAATCATGCCAGCGTCCTTTTTGAAGAAGGCACAAATACCCTCCATGCAATCAATGCTCCTAATCTCACCCTCCGGCAACATGGCGTCTTCCCAGAGAAGCTCGTCGACAAAGTCGCCAAACGGTCGCTGGCCTTCAGAGCGGTGCGTGCGGTCAGACTTGCGACGGACGCCCTCGACAAAGTAGACGCCGCCGGGGCTGACGATACGCCAGAGGTCGCGCAGGGTACGCTCTTGTATGTCGTCGGTGCCGGCGCCGTCGTCAATGACGATGTCAAAGAGGCCATGTACAGTGGCTTGCTCGACGAACTTGTCGAGGAAAGCCTGGTCGCCCTGGTCACCGATGAAGATGGCGGCCTTGTCGTTATACGTGGCAAACTCCTTTGCGCATGTCTCATCGATCTCGAGATAGGTGAGGGAGAGATGGGGAAAGTAGGAGGTGAAGGTGCGGTAGCTGGCGCCCACCTTGGCGAGAGGGTAGGGCGAGTTGTCCGGGACGGAGTGGTACGTCTCGCAGCCGAGTCCGATTTCGAGGACTTTGACGTGGCGGTCTCGGATGGCGGGAAGATACTTCTCGTACATAAAATGGTGCTTTGTCGTCGTGGCCTTGTGGGAGCCGTATTGCAGGGCAATATCGCGGAAGGAGAGGCGTGGGAGGGAGGGGTCGGGAAACGGGTCGGCGCTGATTCGAGTTAGAAAGACATGTCGGGGAGAAAGCATCAGAATAGCAAAATGCCGGGCGAGGGTCCTTTCAACTCACGTTTTCCAACCCCAGGACGCCTTGGTCGGGATGCCGTCGATTGGCCGGCGTGTGAATGTGTAGATCATGAAGATGCAGGTGACAATGGCGAAAACGAAGACGGCTCGCACCTCCGTCTGGCTTTGCGACTTGAGCTTCATCTTGGCCGGCGCTGCCTTTCAAACCCGGGGATCGGCGGCGAAAGGAACAGTTCGTTGCCTGGTACCAAGAAAAGGAGGCTGCGTCCCGAAGATCGCACGAAGTAAGGCAAAGAATGTAAAAAGAAAATCTCAATGGAGCATGAGAGAGCGGTCGATGTTGTCGACCAGCTCGACTATGGCTGTGGACAGGTCGGTCTGTGTGCGTGTGTGTATGTGAAGGATGGACGCCAAAGTAAAGGCCGGATAGGAAGAGGGGAGAAGACAAACGACAGTCAAATGGATGAAGTGGGCGACGACGGACGATCGCATCTAATCAATTCCTTGACCGCGGGAGGTGGTGGCACATATCTCTCCTCGACGGGCAGGCAGAGGCCGTCAACCCTTCCCATGCCCCCTTCCCCCAAGGACCAAAGACTTACTTGCTTGGTCTTGGTGGGGACCCTGCCCAAGGAACGTGTCGCGGCTACAGAGTCCACACCTCAAACGGCACTCGCCTTGCCGAAGGAAGACCAATGTATGAACATGGTCGGCGGGGGGGTCGACTCGCTGCGAGAGACCTGTGAGGAAAGGAACGACTGGTGATCGTAACATGTGCTCCGGGTGGAGAGGCACTGGAATGCTTAGGAAGGGGTCCCGTCCCTCACGAAGCGAACCTGCCAACATCTGGTTGTTGCGCCTTCGCGAGCGGGGCGGAGGTGGGAGCTTGCTGGTTCTCTCCCACTCGAGCCCTGTAGCATGGCGGCAGACATGAGGCACATTGGTTTTTCCATGTATGAGCCAAGAATTTTGCCATACCAGTGGCTTCATAGTTGTCCCTGGCGTCGTTTGGTCCGGACATCAACCTGCCGCAGCCGTGCCCAGTACTGAGAGGCGCGAGATGCACGAATGTTTGACGTGGACAGGGGCGATGTGCGTTCATCATCAGAGAAGTGAGACAACAGACAGCTTATTGGCTGCACATTTGGCCGCTGCTGACCCAGGGACGGGAGTGGCGGGACAGCTCACGTTGTTCTGGCTGCCGCCTTCGTCGTTGCTCCCTTGAAGGGGGAGGAGGGCTTGGGAGGGCAAAGGTTAGCTGGGAGGCCAGAAATGTGCATTCGTTAGGCTTCATTCCAGCGACTGGTCACTACCTGCTGCTGTACTAGCCAGCAGAACAGTAGAAGCGCCACATCAATGAGGCAAGGGGTTCCGTGGGCCAGACCGCGCTAGGGGTCATTCATGGCTTCACCCTGACGAAGTCGAGCACGAGTCGTCCAACAGGATCCCGCCCCCTTCACACGCGTCGTACGAATGGACTGGAATCAATGATTGATTGATGCCTACGAGAAGGCCGACTACATGGGTATCATTTATATCCTACATGGTTTCCCTCACCCACTTTCCATACCTGTCCTGCTCTGACCCCTCCCCTCACTTCCTCACCAAATGCGTTTGTGAGCCCCAGAACGGGTTCGGCTGAAACTTGTTCATCTCCATGTCGCTGGGGGCACATGCCTGGCCATCAGACAGATCGCACGGCGCCACCCTCAGCTCGCCCCGAAGGATCTCAACCATGGACACCAGAGGGAAGAGCAGCACGAGGACGGAGAGCACCTGACCGAAGCTCCAGGCCTCCTCACCGGGCGCCAGCTCAAAGCTCGGCCCGTGGCCGAGAGCGTCGGACGCCAGCACCGCACCGAACAATGCGCCGGCGCCAGGGCGCCATGGAGCACGTGGCCCATAAGCTTGACGATTTTGCGAAGCGCTGGATCCGCAATGCAGGTACCAGCTCGCTAGGGCGAATACGAGGACGTTAGCGGCCATGACGGCAATGGTGCCAAAATAGCTGAGGCCGCTACGGTTCGACGAGCCGTTGCCGCTGTTCGTCTCCCACACGCACGAGATTGGGATGGGGTCGTCGGCGAGGCCTGTCTCGACGGCGCGCAGGATGAACACGCCGTAGACGACGGAGAGGCCGAGATTGACGAACATGAGCAATTGTCGCAACCAGCGCAGGACCCAGTCGCGGCGAAAGTCGTGGACCAGAGACAGCAGCGTCGCATTGTGAACGGCCTGCGAGAGAAGACCGAGGCACCAGATGATAAAAAAGTGGTAGGGCAGCATCGTGTCCCGCTTGGCGAGGCCGACTGCATGGATGCCGATGCCCTGCAGAATCTGCTGATCGGAGTAACTGCTGAGAAGCCGCCGTCGAATGCTCGAGGTTTTGTTTCTGAATTCGGAGAGGATGATTGTGAGACTGAGGCCCAATGCAAGGATGGCTGTGAAGAAGAAGGACAGGAGAACCTGATTGTGGCTTGTCAGTCGCATTGAGCGTTGCCGTGTCGCGGCGTTTGACTTACACCTGTGCCCGCGACACCCGCGTCGCTGGGCACGGGGCCCTCTATCGTCGTGTTACTGCATTGTGGTGCCATTGTTGTGTGAAGGGGAGGACGTGTCGGTCGTATCGCGCTGACCGAAATACTGGCGGGATGGCGTCGCAATATGAAGAAGAGACAAACGGACTCAACCTCTGGCTCGTCGTTTTCTTTCACTGCCTTTCCCTTTGAGACAACAGAGAGAGGGATCTACAGGATCGGGCTCTGTAGCCATGGGGCGAATTCCAGGGGTTGGAAAGGGCCTATATAGAAATGACGTCGTAAGCGCCGCTCTATCCGCTATTCAGGGATGAAACCACCCCACCACAGGCCGCCGTGAGGGAAGACCCCTGGCGCCCGCGATGCACTGGCTCGCAGTGCTTGAACTTCGGCGTGGCAGTGCATCCTGCGTCGTCGTGCGATGAATGGGCTTTGAGAGCCTCCATCCTGGTTGTCTACACTTGTCGATCCTTTGAACAATACCCGGGTAGACAGCCACAGGATCCGCCCTTGGAGCCGGGGTTTTGAATGGCTACGCTTTGCAACACGTTAAGCAAGAGGATTGGAACGAACGAAAAAAGGAGAGCCTTATTTGAGTGAGCATGGACATTGCATTTGATCGAAACCTGTCCATCACCTATTTCCTAGCGGACAGGACCCTGCGTCAAGCCGGCAAACCCCAGAGCAGAAAAGGCGCCGGCACCCACGAACCGAAAGACGGCCCACGAATGGAAGCCCTCGTTCCACACGACACAACCGTCAACAAGAGCCAGTGAGCCAGCCATGAACTCCATGATGGTTTCGACAACGTCGTACTGGCCACGCGCGTAGAAGAGCGCCATGATAAGGCCGAGGCTCATGGTGCGGGCGTGGCCGACACGGGCGACGGGCCACGTCTCGGGACGATCGGCTTTGCGGGCGGGGAAGCCGAAGTGGATGAGGCTGGTGCGCGGGTTGACGAGGGACCAGGCGCCGCCGAGACCCACGGCCAGGTTGCGAAGAGCGCCGGCATGTATCGGAGTGAGACGTCGTTGAACATGTCTGCCGTTTTGGAATGTGAGATGAGATGGCTTCTTGATGTGCTCTGGAAATTCTCGTAGCTCTGACGTACGTATCTATGTGCGTTGCTTCAGACGAGGGCAAGGGCCATGATGACGTGAGATGGAGGGATTCACGGCTTGTGGGGTTGAAGGAATTTTGAATGAATCGTCCCGATTTCTGGAATCGGAGCCATGGTCTCGCAGCTTTTGGAGAAGGAAGCAGGCGGTTGTCATCGTGGGTACCTGCCCAGGGACCTACATGTGTTGTAGCCAGGGCAGGAGAGCCTGGACTCGACTACTACCGTCAATGAGGCCAGATATGCGTCAGTTTTCCGTAAAAGACAAGATGAATGCAAGACGTAGTTCAACAAGACCACATTTATCTAAAGCGTACCGACTGCCAACGCTGCTATCTGCACCTGTTGTAGCACCGAGCACACTCACTGGAAAAGGACCGGCACTTCCTCCGTGTACCGCTTCTCCTTGCCCTCCGCAAGGTACGGATCGAAAGACTTCGCAGTGCCCACCGCACACTCCTCAAACGGAAGATATCCCTGCCCACTGAGCTCAGTCAATCGGCTGCCATCCATGCCCACCTCCTCGGCTCCCCATGTCACATAGTCGGCAGGGTAACCCTTTCCCGGCGTTCCCTCCCGGATGACATCCTTCCGCTCGGGGATTTTCTCTCGCAGAACGTCCGCAAAAGCCTGACGCCCGACCCGGTAGGCGGCCAGCAGGAACCTCCGTCCCTTGGCCTTCTCTGGCTCCTGCACGCCAAAGACAATCGCTTTCGCGACGTCCCGCACGTCGACCCAGGTCGGCATGGGGAACTCGTCAGGCCACACGGCGCCCGCGTAGATATACCACACCGTCTTCATGCTGGGTGTCATGCTGTCCGGCTCCCCAGGCCTCACGAGGATCGGACCGGCCACAAAGGAGGGGCTGACCACCGCTCCTGTAAAGGTCGACTTGCGCTGGGGATCGCTGAGATGGTCCCAGAACGCCTGCTCCTCGGCGACCTTGACCGCCCCGTACAGCAGGCCGAGGCCGGCCTCGTCGCCAGCCTGCAGCGAGAGGTCAATGTATTCGGTGTTGAACTCGTCGCCGGTGTAGCGGTAGCCCGGCTCGTCTTGAAGGCGCATCATGGCGGCGAGGGACGAGACGAGAACCACCGATTTGAGGGTGGCGCCCGCGTGGGCCTCGGCAGATGAGAGGAGGTTTTGGGTGCTCCTTCTGGCGCGCTCGATGATGGCTTTGGGTCCGCCGACGTATTCGTCGAAGCGAAGGCCCGGGGGAGACGTGTGGGCGATGGCATGGACGCCCTTTACCGCGTCATCAAAGGCACCATCGGCGTTGAAGTCGGGAATGCCAATGACTTGCAGCAGGCCAGCGTCGATATGAGATTGGAAAGCTTCGGAGAGAGTGGCCTGATGCTTCTCGAGAGACCGGACGGTGCCCCTGACGCGGTAGCCGGCGGCGATGAAGGCGGCGGTTGCGGTCGAGCCAATGTGGCCGTTGACGCCCGTCACGAGCACGATGGGAGAATCATGCGTCGCCATTGTATACTTTCTGGCCGTATGAATATCCAGGTGAGTGGTCAGAGGAACACGAAGATGATGAAGGAGAAAAAAATGGTTTCCGCGTTGAACTTGAGGCGTGGCAGAGCGGATGAAGTACCAGCACGCCCCTTCTTTATCTTGCTGACAGGACCCATCGTCTTACCCCTCCTTCCCCCCGGACCCCCTTGCGGCGAACAATCAGGTTGGGAACAATGGCCGACAGAACCCACGAAATGCTGACGCTTGAAGGCTCCCCAAGCCTCGGCAGCTGACCAGGCACCGTTCTCTTATCCGCGCATACATGACTGATCATCTCTATGGACTTCAAGCTTGGGCCGCCCACCAGTCAGTCAAGCTCCCCCCTATTGCCCCCCGTTGCGCGTGGTATCGTGGTAGTATCGTGGCCGCCGTACTGGCTCGGTTGGTCATGTGTGTTGCCTGATTAGGCGTACAAAGGGGGAGACGGATGTCTGTCATAGGCCGTGTCAGTGGTGGCACAATCGGGCTAACGGCCCCCCGCACGCGCCACGAAGCGTGTAATGCTATTTGCCAGAGGACCAGCTTTTAGTGTGCGCGCTGAAGCGAATACAGGACTGGTTGGCAACTCAAGTGAAGGAAACCTAGGCGGACAGCGAGAAATAACAGATAAGATGTCTAAGGTATCTGGGTAGGTACGCTGGTCGAATGCGAGCCTCTCAAATATGGCATCAAAGGGCGTCAACCATTTCACTCACCATATTCACAGCCATAGCAACGATAACGACACAGTATGTGACATGGACCGGTAGGCATATCCTATGCCGAAATTCACCCATTGATCACAACAGCCAGATTAAAGTACCTGGGCAAGGCACTTGGCTCACTGAATCCCACAAGTTCAAGGACTTGGACCATCGCGTCAACGCAGCCAAGATTGTCGTGGAAAAACTGGGCCCAGCTCACACTCACCTCGCTCACTGCTTCGGGCGCTGCCTCGCTCACAGCTCGCCCATGGTAACGTCGGCTACTGTCAATTCCTGTCTGCTCGGGGAGGGACCTGGCCGCTAACCGCTCGATATGTGTTTGGTCGTCATGATGCGTAGTTGACCGGAAGATCAGCAAGAAAATGGCATCATGTGATTGCATTCTCATGCAGGTTTCGTCACAATGTATTCTGAGTATACTTGTTGGTTCGGCGAAAGAGTTCATCGGCTTGCTTCCCCGGGCGCGTCGTGTCGACTGATCCTGGCAAGGAGAGAACGTCTCGCAGGCCATGGCGAGCCTCTACAGCCCTGCTACAGCCCTGCGGACAGGCGGGCCTCGGGCATCTACAGCCCTGTCGACAGGGGGTCCAGGCTCACCTCACCCCTATGGAGATATCCGCTCGCTCCCGACGGCTTCCTGGGGCCGAGCTGGCCGTTGGCCATCGTGGCTGCCCCATTGCCAAGAGACGACTCTGGCGATGCTCATATTTGACAATTACCTGCAGCTCGATGTCGCCACTGGCCGTCGATCTCGCCCTGTCGTGAGCCATGTTGTGAAGGGTAGCACCGGGGAAAATGGCAAGATGAGGATCTGAGACAACAACACTGCAGCTCCCCTGGCGACGACCGTTGGGGTCGGGAATGGCATGCAATGCGAGTTGCTCTGGCCTTCTTGCCAAGGCACTTCCTTTCTTGCATCACCCTGTCGTCGAGTCGTCGCATCGGGCATTTTCTCCTTCGTCAAAGTTGATCCCCACCTGGCCTGTAAGGAGGAAACAATTCGCCATACCGCAGCTCGGCGTAAGATTGTATCTCTCCACGCTCTGACCTCAAGGACGGATTCCGTTGGACGCACCTGGGCGTCGCTTCGCTGCTGATGAGCAAACTGTCAAAGTACCTTGGTGAGCAGGGGACATGGTGACGGGCCAAGACACGGTGTTCCTCTCTTGATGAGGGGACCCATCGTGTTTGTGTGACCTCCCGTTTTCATCTCGATAGGGATGGCTCGCTCACTTCTATCAGCTTTCCAGAACCAACGACTCGCCTCGTGAGACCTGATGGCCAAGTCTGTTGTCACCCTGCGAAACGCCCTCCCAAAGGAACCACCAACAGTCGCCTCCAGAGCCTTATTCAGCCTAAAGATGGCCCACCAATTGTCCTTGCTGAAAGCCTCCAGCACCGCTGGAGCTACGGTCACCGGGTACCCTGCTTGCTCGGATGACATGCCAGAGCGATCGCCCGCCATCGCGAAGTCAATCGATTACTATTGCTACCTAACATTCGCCGAGATGACTTTCCGCAGGGTGGCATCACTCGCCTGGACTGGGCTTTGGCCGACCAACTTTCAGAGCTCGATACCCAATGAACTGCGGCTGAGGCTCGCGTCGTCTGCTATCGAGCTCCATTTATCCATTGTCTTACGCAGGGACCAGCCTGGATGAGCGAGCCGGTGCCGAGCAAGATGATGCTCCGCTTCGACTCAGACGCCATGTCGTGCAGCATAAACCCTGATTCGGTCCGTCCCCAGACTTTGCAGGCAGGGTGCGCCGCTTCACCAACACGAGAGAGAGGCTAATGACACGATGGCTTCTGCAGGAGGCTTGCACAACATGATGTTAGGTGCCAGTTGGCGGCGTGCGTCCTGACAGGGGCCTCGTGGTCATGATGATATGCAGACCACGCACCTGCACCGCACCCCTTGCATTGACCCTGTTCCCTTACTCCTGACTATGGTCACTTCACATGTCGGGTTTTAATGATTGTCGCTCCTGACATAAGGTAGGCCGAGCGTGTTAATATAACAGACCAGAGCACTTCATTCTTTCCCTTTCATCCGCACCGCCCATTGCATTTGGCTCTCTTTCTGCACAGCACTTCCCATACCTACATCCTACTCTGACGTCGGACTTCCTCTCAGCGATTCAACCTTTTATTACACGGGGGTCTCTACTTTGTCTTGCTCTGAATCTGGCCAGCCTCAAACCGACGGAGCAGGGTGTACTCATAACTGCTCCCGCTCCTCCATTCGACTCGGCCCGTGCCTACCCTGTAGCGCCCGTCACCAACTTCAAGATGGCAGTGGCAACGCTGTCCCGTGTTCCGCAGCATCGGCGCGAACTCAGCAAAGGCCAGCTGTCACACAAGCCAGACATGGGCCCGGCCGTACCCTCACGATGGATGACGTTCTTCCTGGGACTACCCGAACCCGTGAGAGACTGCCTGTTTGAGCACCTCGATTATATGACATCCTGCAACCTGGCCATGGTGTGCCGGTTCTTCGCCGACTCCGTCCAGCCCTGGAAAGCTGATGTCGAGGATAAAGTGGCCGCCGTGTTCCAGGCCGAAAGGTACTTCGCTCAGCACTTTCCTGGCACGAGCCACGACCGCGAGGACCCCAAGGCCGAGTCCCAGGGCAACTTTGGCTGCTTCCTCTGCCACCGCGTCCGGGGCCCTGAGCCACTTGACAGCGAGCCAGCCGGCCACGGCCCATCATCCACAGGTTTGGCCTGTGTCAGACGTTCATCGCCAGGAGCCGCGCACGTACAGGGCCTGCGCGCCCGACAAGTGCGTTCAGCATGCCGCGGTCGCAGGAGGCGTCCGGGGCGACCGGGACCTGTGTCTCTGCTCGTGTCGGTCCTCGCTCACCCACGCTGCCGGGGACTTTACGCGGGACGACGACAGACGCCTCGTCGTCGCGAAAGCCGTCACGGCGGGTGCATCTGAGGCGGTTCTGCGTCGAGTGCGGCGTGCAGACGAATCTTCACAGGACGGGCGACCAGCTCACGACGAAGACGGGCCGCGAGCTGTGGGTTTGCTCATGTCGGTGTGTCTGGGTCAAGGGCAACACGTTGAGTTCGCGACAGTGTCCACGATGTAGCGATCGGTGTCTCAGCTCGGTCAAGTCGAGTCGGCACACACCAAGCCGGGCGGTCGCGAGGCGGAGACAAGTACATTCATTGTGGACATGAAGGGCTCCAGATGGGAAAGCCAGTACTTGTAAACAAACAGTCGAGCCTGACCAGTGTTTGCATTCCGAGCATAGGACCGACTGTCGCCCACAGGTCTCGTGGCCATGCTGGTCTCGACGAGATGTTCATAATGCCTCTGCTGGCGAGAGGATATTCATTGATTTTACCAAAGGATCTGGTGGAAGTAATAAGATGGCGAGAAGGACCGATGAACGGCTAGATACAGAGGAAGACACAAAGAGCGATCTGACATGATTGGGGGGTAATTGCATCTTCGGCGTTAGGCTTGGAGTTTAGCGATTGATACTTGATAATATGCGGCGGTGTGCCGATTTACAACACAGTCGCTCGCAGTCTGCGCCTCCTTGAAGCCTTTCGTGACTGTCGCTCAGCTTGCCCATTCAATCAAGAGAGTAAACGGGTGGCTGGTCAACTGCGGACTGCCCCGATGCAGGGTCGGCTGCATGGGTGCTTGGCGTGAGCCGCGATACCATTGGTAGGAGGACGGTTCGACAGCATGATCCTTCGCTTCTGGCGAATGAAATGTGGTGGAAACGTCGCGACTTCGCCTTCAGCTCATGCGATCCTGCTTGCGTCTCTCCCACCTTCGAGCTGCTGCGCGGGACGTTGCCCAGCAGACTACAACGGCCGCGTCGCAATGGAATGGCCGAACCCATCGGAGCCATCAGCGGCGTAGCCGGCCTCATCATCTTCGCTACGAACCTTAGCGTCGGTATCAGCCGCCGCATCGACGCCGTCCGCGGGCTGCCGCGGACGCTGCAGGCGCTGTCGGCCGATCTCAAGGGCTTCGTCTCCGTCCTCGGCACCCTGCAAGGCTATCTCGACCACGAGGACACTAGGCAGGGCGTGCTCCATCCGGGCACGGTCGACGAGCTGTCCGACGTGCTGGAGGACTGCATCCAGGTCTTCACTGAGCTTAACCAGCAGTTGAACAAGGACTTGAACGGATCCGGCGAGGCCTCGGCTGATGCCAAGATGAGCACGTGGCGGCGACTTCGGCTGTCTTTCCGGGACAAGGACTTTGAGGAGCTGAGGGCGAAGCTGGCGGCGCGAAAGCTGACGCTGACGGTCGCTGTGTCGGTCGCCAACTTGTGAGCACCATTTCTATTCAGAAAGAAGCAAGGACATCGTTGCTGACTGGTCCATCAGCATCAACACGTCTTCCCACGTGGGTATGACGTGGCAGATGCAGAGCGATCTTCAGGTGATGAAGGCCGAGGTGTCCGCCGTGCTGCAGCGGCTCGAAACCATGCAGGCGAGCGAGTCTCTGCCGGGAGTCGCCAGCATGGCCAGCACTTCACTGGGATCCCAGGGCTTGTCGTTGATGCGTAGAAGAAGCGGCAGCCACAAGAGATCCAGTCGAGCGGGTTCGAGACAGGGTACGTCGATCGAGAAAGCTGACGGCCCTCAGAGAGCTTGGCTTATGTTGCACAGGACACTTGTTTTCGGAAACGGCATCGGTGAGCTCCAGTCTTGTGAGCTTCCATACTGCTGCTTCGGCAGTTCTCCAGACTGCCGTCGGGATGCCGTCATCGCCATACTACCACCAGTCATCGGTGGGGCTTACGGGAACTGCGTATCAGTATCAACCCGCGGGAACGGTCTTGCACGAAATGGACGGCGAGTCGACATATGAAAATTACGATACCTTTACGCGTCGGAAGAGTACGCGTCGGAAGAGGTTGAGCGAAGACGGGACTGCTCCAGACCAGATATTCCAGGAGGTCTTGGCCGCACCGGTTTAGTCGGCAGCTGGGTCACAGCGATCCAAGGTACTAAATGGCCTTCGGTCAGCCGAGGGACAATGGAGAGGCTGGCTGGTAACACAGGAGACGCCGATATGCTGGGGAACTCTGGCTTGAGCACGGAAGTGACATGAGCGAATGATCATAGTGGCTCTTGACACAATTCAAGCGCTGAAGCAGCAGGCTACAATCGCTGCTAGCCCGCAATAGATGGAGCAGGCTGAGCTGTCGCCTCTATGCTGGCTGTCAAAAAGTAGGAAGGAGCTCTTTTCACTATGATATTCTCTCTATAAATGACAACCGTTACAGCAAACATGAAACTTCCAAACATGAAACGTATTCATTTACACGACATTTTATATGGAAACTATCGAAACCGGACAAGGACGACAGTGAACCGGACGAACATGACGGTAGGGAACGGATGATGGGGAGACAACGTTGTCGATCCGGATGCCAGGCGCAGAAATCGACAGGCTCTTCAGCACTTTTGGTGAGCTTAACCACTTTGGATAACGGATGTCATATTAAGGAACCGCTGTTGTGCTGGCTTCCTCTACAGAATACGCCAACAGAGGAAGTCAGAAGGCAACTTTAGCACTTCAGAAGCGCCCATCTTCAGTCACGAACGATCTAGCCGAATCTCTGCCTGATACCATTCTGATTTTTCTTAGCACTCTAAAGCAAAGCGTTCACTATGGATATCTATAGCATGCAAAAGGTCCGGCGAGAGACGGCACAGCCAAAATTAGTCTCGGCCAGTATCGACGCTCTACTCCACCCTTTCTCAAGCATGACGCACACGAACGACCAGATCAACGAGATATTAGGCACACAGAATACTCTCCAGGTACCTCAAGAGACATGGCTACTGCCTACAGGGAGACATAATCTTACCACTAATCTTCATAGCCCGAGACCGCTACTACTCGTCGTGGCCGAGCCCCTCAGCTCAAAGCCTTGCCGAGCGAGGTCGTCTCGAAGCGAGCCGCTCCCCTCCTATTCGACAGTGAGTCGAGCGGCCTCAGTCTGCTAAACCTCCCTTCTAGCGACACGGATGAAAAGGAAAGCGAAGAAGAAAGTGATGGCATTCTCCTCGCCGGCCTCCCCCGTCACACCGGCAACATCAAGCCCGGCCAGCCCCTCTTCAGCAACGAGTTTTTCGAAATCCGCAAGTCCCCGCTCGGCGGCATGGGCGCCTTTGCCGTACAAGACCTGGGCCCTGGCGACATGATCCTCATGGAACGCGCCGTTGTCCGGTCCACCGACGTGGACAGGGACCTCATCCGACACTTCACAAATCTGAGCGCTTCGGACAAGGGACTCGTTCTCGACCTCGCCATGCACAAACCCAGCCGCATAGCGCACGACGACTCGCTCCACACCCGACTCAAGGCCATCTTCACGACCAACTAGTAAGCCCCCATCTTTCACACCGCGGCGCAGAAGACATGCGGACGAGGTGGAGCATCCCCGGCTGACGTGGCTAGTTTCGCTTGCACGACCAAGGCGCCCGGCCATGGTCTCTTCCTCGTCGCTTCGCGCTTCAACCACGCGTGCCGTCCGCACATGAACGTCAACTATGGCTTCGACCGTGAGCTCGACGCCCTGGTCTTCACGGTGGCTGGAGGCCAGGTCAGGCCGGCACGGAGTTGACCATCACTACGCAGACGCGCGAGTCTGAGGCGTGTATGGGTTCGAGTGTGCGTGCGCCGCGATGCAGATTCCGGCAGAGCAGATGCGCGTGAGTGGGGGATTGACCTGCAGTGATGACCATGGGTTCTCCGGGGGGGGGAAGTGTGTCATTGGCTTTCCTTATGAGGTTGGGTGTTTGCTTAGACTTGGATCACGGACGTGGCGATTTAGGATGGCTTTGATTGTCGTGGGGGATATGTCTGCAAACCACGCACGTCTGGCGTTGCTTATGGATCTGCAGACAAGTCTAGGAGCGTCTGGAAGCATCTCACATGCGAACCGACCGCGCTTCTGAACAGGACGGTTCAGACGGTGCAGGATGGAGTTTTGAGATTTGTCCAAGATCTATCGAAAGGTCGTTCTCAATCTAATGGAGCTTCGTACTGAATACGCTTTTGATTCCCAAACACACAGGCTCAGAGGGATAGTTCCACCTCGATTCAGTGAAGTCACATTCCAAACGATATATCCCGTTGGTAGAATCTGATACCGTCAAATCGGAAGGGGTGAAGAAGGCACAGTTTCCATGATTGGTTTCAGACTCGATTCTCTGATCAACTCATCATACATTAAACCGTAGCACCGAGAGCCGTTCCTTGCACATTTATCCCAAGCTCGCAAGGAAGCTGACCCCAATCACATGTCGAATCCCAGAAACCATCATATCGTATCATGCATGGTCAGTGCGGACCCCTCACAGCACTACATCACCAACCTCGCCCTGCTTCAGCGCCTCAAGCAAAGCTCTGGCCGTGTCCCGATCCGCCCTCTCCTCCTCCCCCGCCGCCATATCCGCCCACGCCCCATCCATCCACTTAGCCGCCTCCCCCCGCTGCTCCGAGCCATCGAAGTACATGCCGTCAGAGTCGCCCCCGGAACTGGGCGACACGCCGTGCAGGGGGAACGCAGCCATGACCTCCGCCGCGAGACCCGCAATGCCGTCCGAGGGCATGCCATCGCTGCCGCCGCCCATCATGTCAATGTCCATGGCGAGATCGTAGACTTGGTGGGGCGACGTCGCGTCCGTCGTGCTCTCGACCGAGTGGTCGCCCGCCGAAGCTGGCGATGTCGTCGATGTATCCTCGTCGGAGTGAACGGCTGTCACGACGCCGGGCTGAAGATTGAAGAGGGACGGGCGGAGAGTGCCTGCGTCAAAGTCGACGGCGTGGAGGGCGCTCGCGTGGGAGAAGAGATGATTCTGAGCCATTGCTGCTGCTGCGGCGGCGGCGGCGGCTGCCTCGTTGCGCTTCTGCTCGATGAGGGTGCGCAGCGCGTTAAAGCCACCTGTGAAGAGGCCGCGCAGGGAGACGGGGAAGTCGCCATCTTCGGGCAGGCGGCCCTTGGAGAGGGCGAGGTCCATGGTAAGTGCGAGGCGAAGGTAGGAGGATGGTTGGGACGCGAGAATGTCGGTCCAGTCGGAAATGGCCGAGCCGTCTGCTTGGTTGTTTGCACCGTCGGCGGGCGGGTCGATTTGCGCAAGGTTGACAATATGGCGGATCGTCTCGGAGACCAGGTCCACGCCGTCGTATTGTGGTTGATACGTCTTCATGGCTTCGATCAGAATGTTCAGGCGGTGCTGCTTCAGAGCTGACTGCGTATTTGGGTCAATCGCTGAGGACCCGGATGATCTTTGTGCAGAGGAGGAGAGCTTGACGTCAAGAATATGGAGGACCAGCGGCAGGGCCGTACACGCTACCGCGCTGATGGGCAGCCAACGGGCGAGGCGGAGGTGGATGAGCTCCTTCAGACACTCTGTGACGCCCGAAGCTGCGTCCTGAAGCTCGTGGCGGTTCTCGCCAATGACGGCCAGGTCGCGGGAGGGGATCGAACTAAAGGAGGGCGCGGCAGCTGTGATGGCGAGGTGAAGGCTTCGTGGTGACTGAGAACGACACGGCTCGAACTGATGTGGTGTTAAGTGCGGGCTCAAGAGAGGCCAAAAAGTGCCTTTCGACTTACTGGTAATACATGTACATAAGGTTGGTGTACAGGATAACCGAATCGTGCTGGAACTCCTTGCCACCGCCCCCTGCATTCATGCGGGCGACTGAGCCACCGCCAAACATGGGGAATCGCAGCGTGGCGCTCTTGTACCACCGGCGTAAGTCGAGTTTGTACTCGCGAAGCTTGTCTTGCTCCTCGGCCTTTAGTTCGCGGCCCCATCCAGGGCTGTCATCGATGGGGAACACCAGTATCAGGATATCTGTCAGAACGACGCAAAGCTCAACCAGTTGCTCCAATATCTCTGCGAGACAGCGTTTCGTCCCCGGGTTGTAGACACGCGAGCGTTCAATCTCATCCGAAAGATCGGCGTATCCGAGGATGCTGTTCTTGTCAAAATCGAAATGGGCGCGTGTGATTTGGAGAGGCCGGCGGATCCCGAGGCCCATGATCCTATCGCGGGTGATGCAGCACCACCACAAACGCTTGAGCGTGTTCTGAATGTGGGCGGGCGCAGCATCGTAGTGATGGGCCTCTGCCGTCTTGGCGTTCTGGATGGCGATCGCGAGCCACTGTGTGTTCGGTTTTCGGAAGCTGTGCGAGGCCGGTGCGGACCAGTGCGTGAGGAGTAAAGCGGCCTGGGCTATGGACAAGGGTGAGGATTCGGTTTCGAGGTCGTAGAGGAGCTTGGCTCGTCGGTAGAAGGATGCTCGGGCGGCGCGGATGGTCGGGTACCCCAGGGCCTTGATCGATTGACGAGAGACGAACTAGACATGGAATTAGCACATATGATGAAGCATTGTTTGGAGACTAGACCGACATTAGCTGTCGAGAAGAGCATGGCTTGGAACACCAGTAGAGAGATTCGCTCCTGTTGCAAGCCCTTTGAGCCTCCGTTGCAGTACATGTCCCAGAAGTCGCCTTCATTCAGCAGCGGGAGCATGGGGTGAACGGT
>NW_003315035.1:1500050-1506651 GCF_000150825.1 Verticillium alfalfae VaMs.102
ATGAATGTTGCAATGGCGAGAAGGATATAGAGTACGTAACGTCGGAGTCATGATGGAGTGTTGCCGCTGGTCGGACGTACTTGTTCATTGCGGTGCTGGTACTGAATTGAAGGAATTGGAGGACGGAAAAGGTGTTGTTGAAGGCTCCTTGGTGCTCGTCGCGGCAGGCTTGGCGGCATGGGATGTTTTGGGAGGAGGATGATCGTGGTGGCATGAGCCATGGTTCTCTGTCGATTTTGGTTGCGGCGCTTCGCCGATTGCCTCTGGTGATGAGTCGTCAACAAGACCGGCGAGTTCCCGACTGGCCAGGTCCCGGGACGCTGTGGAGTGTTCATGAAGGCCCTTGCCGTCATCGCGAACCACAGGTGGATTCACATGATGTGTAGTAGCAGTGTCCGCTGCATGCTGGTGAGTCTCATCGCCCTGGTGAGGGGCGTATGAAATTTGTATTTTCCCTGCATCCTCAGGCGGCGGTCGTCTATTTCTCACAGTCAGATTGACTCGAAAACAGACTCGTCCAATATGAAGACAAGACAAAGATGACGCGTATATACTCACAACCTTGACGCTCGGCCAGTGACAACACAACTTTCGCTGTCGAGATAGCAATTCATGCATGGGCGTCCTCGTTGAGAGACATCACACCTCACTTTCCTCGCGCGGCATGACAGGCAGGCTTTGGGGGCTCGCTTGCGAGTCTTGGCCGGGGCCTTGGCCGTGGCCGTGGCCTCGACGGTTGCTGTCTGCGTGGTAGCCATTTTTGGCCGAGGGTTGAGAAGGGGGGTTCGAGGTAGATATCCTCTCTGTTCATGCGTGGGAAAGAATTGGCCGAGGTGAACAAGGGCAAACAGACTTTGACGAGGTAAAGAAAGTTGGGAGGAGGACGAGGATAAAAAGGGTCACCGTGGAACGTCAGGAGGCGCGTCAGTCTGGGGGAATCTGGATGGAGCCAACGCCAAAGATGATCCAAGTACGGTAGCTCGAGGCCAGGGTAGACCACCATCAACTCAGCGGGACTGCGGGGTGTGGGGGATAGAGCCACCCGCGGATCTGGAAATGAGGGGGAAATGGAGTTAAAGAGGACCAGAATATCGGGGATGGGTCGTCGGTAACCCTAGAACGGGCAAGCGGCTCGTCGTGGGACATGCTGGATGCTCGAGCTTCAGGCGAGGAGGGGGCGTCATCGTCCAAGCTCACCTTGCTGCTCTCGCTGGATAACTGCTCTGGCTTGGCAAGAAACTGAGCAGCACCGGCATTCCCGTTTCTGTCAACAGGCAGTGCCCCTCATATCGCCGAACGGACTTAGCAGAGTCGCTCTTGTCGAAATACATATTCACGTCAAGTCGAGGCCACTGTTGAAACGTTTCTCGACGCAGACGGCCAACACCATCAGCCATGTCCTCGTTCATGGGCCACTACCACTTGGTCTCACTGGCACCCCACCACCTTGGCTTAAGTCCGATGACTGAATACGCCTAGGGTCGCGAATCGCTCAACGAATTTGGGGGGGGGTTTTGGAGTGGCGTGAGTCGGGGGGTTTCTGGAATGACTGATTGCCTGACGTCGAAGCTCAGGCTGACGCTGGCGCTCAGGAAAGTGAGAGTCGAGGGCACCTTGGTGGTGTTGAGCCAGGAGCGAAAATGGAAACGATTTGCCGAAGAGCCTTGGGCCAGGCCGGCAAACGAGAACCCGCAGGTCCGGGCAGGGCGGGTGCAAGGCCACTGACTCAGTGAGCGAGCGTCTTGGCACGCCCTCAGTAGTGATGACTGAGTCAGGAATTCTTCATCGTGATCATAAATTGCCTGTTGCATCGAAAGCTGAATCATTGGGCAATATGTGACGAAGGGCTCCTTGACAGGAAGTCTTTAAGAAGGTCTTCACAAAAGTTGACAATGGGCAGGGAGGACTTGGACGCGTCCCGCCAGGAAGGACCCCAGCTTCCCCAGCACCTGGCTTACTCACACCATCAGGTGAAGACCGGGCAAGGTGAAGACACCGAGGCTCCGCCCCTCACCGACAGATGTTCTGCTTCTGGGTTAGGGCCGGTGAAGCCCATTGATTTGACGTAACCGATGGGAGGAGGATCTTCTGATGCCCGAATACTGTATGGCTTGCTATGACCGCACCAACGTAACAGGGCCTCCCTACTTGTCCGTGTGCCAGGGCCATCAAAATCAACATGAAAGCCGTCAGCCTCCTCTCGCCTCTCCTCCACTTGTGCTGGGCCTCGCATCCACCCAGCGCCCAGGTACCCTTGCTTGACAATGACGATGTTGATCTGACCGACAGCAATCATTACTCCGGCATCAGGACATTTGCGAACCTGCCGTATGTCAATTGCTTCTCCAACCGGGACGCAAAGGACCACAAGTACGACATTGCCATCCTCGGCGCCCCTCATGATACCGTTCGTGCACCTCATACTGCACCCGAACCTGTAGCTAGTATAAGGTACCTACCCTGTGCTGACCATGCCATAGACGACAACAGGCCGGCCAGGCGCTCGCTATGGCCCGTCTGGCATCAGGACCGGCAGCCAGCGCAAGGGTCCCGAATGGAGCATCTACACTGGTACATCCCCTCCCTCCCACACAGGATCTCCCTCGATGCTGACGAGCCCCCAAAGGCCGCAACCCCCTCGCCGACTGGGCCACGGTAGTCGACTGCGGCGACGCCCACCTCACCTGGCTCGACAGCCGCGTCTCCCTCCAGCGCCTCGACAAGGCCCATGAGGTCCTCGCTGGCCGCCCCGCCGCCAACGCCTCCGTCTCGGCGACGCCGCGCATCCTCACGCTCGGCGGCGACCACACCACGACCCTGTCCGCCCTGCGCTCGACCTCGGCGCGCTGGGGCCCCGTCTCCGTCATCCACTTTGATAGCCACATTGACACCTGGGACCCGGCCGTCCTGGGCGGCGACATATCCGACTACGCCGCCCTCAACCACGGCACCTTCCTGCACGTGGCGCACGAAGAGCACCTCATCCTCAACTCATCCGTCCACGCCGGCGTCCGCGCGCCGCTGGTGCGCCGGAAGGGCGATCTCCGCAACGACGCGCGCTGCGGCTTCGCCATGGTCACGGCACGGGACATTGACGCGCTCGGCGTCCAGGGCGTCGTTTCGAGGATCCGCGAACGCGTTGGCGATTCGTTGGTGTACATCAGCGTCGATATCGATGTCCTCGATCCGGCCTTTGCGCCAGGTACGCTCCCCTGCCCCCTGCCCCCTTGTTGAGATGCTGGGTGACATGATGGGAGAAAACGGCGAGACTGACGCTGGGCAGGGACTGGCACGGCTGAACCTGGTGGCTGGTCTACGCGCGAGCTGCTGGCGATCCTTGACGGGCTTGAGGGCTTGCCTGTTGTGGGCGCGGATGTCGTCGAAGTGGCTCCGGCGTATGACACGAATGGCGAGATTACCGTGCTTGCTGCTGCTGAGATTGCGTACTCGCTGGTTGATCTCATGGTGTTTCGGCCCGTGAAATCCAAGGCGGACAACGGGGAGTGATGTGAGCCTTCAAATCGTCGCTAGATAATACTTGCAGTCTAGATCAATATTGGAGGTCCGATGGAGCGAGTTTTCGGCTATATTGCTGCGAACAAGGCCAACAAACGGGACAGACCAAGAACAAAACCCCCCCCAAAAACCACCTTTACAGAGCTCGTGTTTATTTGAGCAAGCAACCCAGCATTCACTAGCAAGTTCCGCAACGCATCAAGCAAGAAAAGGCGAAGGATATCTATTGGGAGGATTCTGAACTGCCACCCCTGTTTTTGTAAAGCCACGCCAAACGCCCAACAATGCTACCATGCCATAGTACACACACAACAATTCGGAGCCTAATCCCAGTACCTGATGAGCCCGTCCATGCCGGCCGACACAAACTTGCTCGACTCCTGCGGGTGCCACGCGACGCACGTGACAGCCTCGTCGCCGGCCTTGAGCTTGTGGTACATCTTGCACGTCTTCCAGTCCCAAAAGGCGACGAAGCCGAGCGTGTCGCCCGACGCGAGGAACTGCCCGTCGTGGCTGACGGCCACGTCGATGGCCGTGCCGGCATTGTTGTGGCCGCGGTACGACTTTTTGCGGTTCTGGCGGAACTTGTCGTTGGCGCCATAGACGACAATCTGGTTGTCCGAGCTCTGGTACGCGACATACTTGCCGCTCGGGTGCGGCGCCGCCCGCGTCATCGGGTACATGTACGGCTCGGCAATGTACTTGATGGGCACGGGAATGTTGTAGTCCCACGCGCGCAGCGACTTGTCGTCCGACGTTGTCATGAAGCGGCGGCCCTCGTCGACGAATGTGATGGTATTGATGGCGGCCAAGTGGTGGTCTGTCAGGGATTAGTTTGGGGCGATCAGAGAGGTGAAGGAATATGTTTTATAGACAAAAAAAAAACGCACCGTATTCCTGGACGATTTCGTTGCCCGCCCTCGTGTCCCACTGCACAATCTTCTTGTCCGACATGCCGGCGACGAACTCATGCGCGTGCTCGGCTGTCGGGTTGAAGCGCACCACGTGGGGCGTCTTGCCCGTCGAGAACCGGCTGATACACGTGCCCGTTTCCGTATCCCAGAGCTTAATCTGGCGGTCAAAACTCGCCGACAGAAACTGCGTGCCGTCGATGTTGAACGTCGCATCCGAAATGGCCTTGGTGTGTCCGGAATACGTCCGCAGCAGCTCCCGCTGGTGGTACACGTCCCAGATCTTGACCGTCGAGTCCGCCGAGGCCGAGAGGAGCAGGTGGCCCGACTCGGGGAAGAAGCGTGTCGCCGTGACGGCCTTGGCGTGGTCCTTCCAGACGTGGATCTGCCGCTTCGGGATAAAGTTGGTGATGCTGCCGACGTCCTTGCGCAGGTCGACGTCCAGGTCCTGGGGCACGTGCATGTAGGTCCGGCCCTGGTAGTCGCGCTCGGCGGCCCCGTGGAACGTCGTCGTCTCCTCGCCGAGCGCCTCGACCTCCTTGCGGCGCGCGAGGGCTGATTCGGGCGCCTGCAGGACGGTGCCGCTCTCGACGACGTCGTCCTCGTCCGTCACCTCCTCGTACTCCTCGTCGCTCGCGAGCGCCTCGCCCTCGCCCCACAATCTCGTACTCGGGCCGCTTGTACCGCGCCCAGGGCCCGACGTAGGCGCCGTCGCCCTCGGCGATCGCGGCGTCGCCCTTGCCCTCGCGGCCTGCGCGTATCCTCTCGGCCTCCTGCTTCACCTGTGCGCCGCTCTGGTATTCCCGTTCCGGCCCGCCCTTGCGTTCGATGGCGCGGTGCTTGCTGCGAAAGGTGTGCTCCGACACGTGCGTCTCCTCGGCGAAGCCCGTGAGGACGTTCTTCCGCTTGAGGGCGCTGTTGGCGCTCTCGTCCTTGAAGGGGTTCGCGGGCCCCATCCGTGGTCGCGCGAGGTCCTCGCCCGAGTAGGGGACGACGGCGTGGTCGGCCTCGGCTTCTCGTCGTACGATCAGCGCGTCCTGGGGCGCCATGTTCGGCGGGTAGTCTCCGAAGCCGGACATGCTGGGCGGCCTGTCGTGAGGGGATGGCGGCACGTGTGGTCTGTCGTTTGGGCGATTAGGCAGGGGGAGGTCAGGTTACAAAATGTTTCGTCCTCTGTCGCGGTCGGCAGAGGTTTGACGTGACGTAGGAAACGGGAGGTCACGTGATCGCAAATGGGATTCGAGCTCGAACGTCCCCACTTGGCGGCCACAGAACAAACAGGATTCGGACGGATGCAGGACCGGAGCTGGCGATAGATGGAGGGCGATGGAAGGAGAATGTGAGGCAGCACGCAGTATGCGCAGCTAGCTGGCACGGAAAGCGTTACACAATCAAAGGGGGAAAATCCAAGAGAAACTCTTTGTCCAGATAGTTGTCATTACTCAATCCTATGCCACGCGCCCCCGGCTTCAGGCTGGAAAGCTGCCTGCAAGCAACAGAAAACAGATACAAGGTATTGGTCTTCGCGTCATAACCTCCCAATTCCCAAACAGCTGAATGAGTCTCACATGTAAACCGGAGCACCTCGTCATCGACCGCGTAGTAGAGGGGCGTGAAGCTGTAGTCCATGCACACCTCTCTATTCTTTTTTTTTTTTTTTCGGTCGCCGTCTCGTCGGTGCTGTCGGACGTTACCCAACATCACAAACACCGCCGCTCCGTCCCCCTTCCTGCTGGTATCTCATGACCGTGTCTAGTCCGGTTGCCCGGTACGCCTTTGCCTAGCGCACCCTCCTAAGCAGCCCTCGCAAGCGCATCTAGAGGATAGTCGTTCGTCCATCGTCTCGTCTGGTTTCGTATCGTGGCGCGAGAATGTCGCGCTATGTACCGAAGGCCGTCCGCGTCGATGCTGGAAAGCGCATGGCGCTTATTTGGTGTCGTCCCGGATGAGAGCGACAATCATGCTGTAGAGGTAGAAGAAGAAGAGCAAAAGGTGGAAACCAAGCTTGACGAAGGATTCCTGCGCAGCGAGTCAGCTTGTGTGCGGTTGAGCGCGCTCGTCCTGGAAGAGCTCACCTTCTTGTGCACGTTCAGCTTCCTGAAGATCTCAGTAGCGTCCAGCAGGTGGGTGTTCTCAACAATTCTGTGTCACTGGGTCAGCGAGCACTCTTCGCG
>NW_003315035.1:1506751-1507244 GCF_000150825.1 Verticillium alfalfae VaMs.102
GAAACCTTCATCGTGATCATAAATTGCCTGTTGCATCGAAAGCTTAATCATTGGGCAATATGTGACGAAGGGCTCCTTGACAGGAAGTCTTTAAGAAGGTCTTCACAAAAGTTGACAATGGGCAGGGAGGACTTGGACGCGTCCCGCCAGGAAGGACCCCAGCTTCCCCAGCACCTGGCTTACTCACACCATCAGGTGAAGACCGGGCAAGGTGAAGACACCGAGGCTCCGCCCCTCACCGACAGATGTTCTGCTTCTGGGTTAGGGCCGGTGAAGCCCATTGATTTGACGTAACCGATGGGAGGAGGATCTTCTGATGCCCGAATACTGTATGGCTTGCTATGACCGCACCAACGTAACAGGGCCTCCCTACTTGTCCGTGTGCCAGGGCCATCAAAATCAACATGAAAGCCGTCAGCCTCCTCTCGCCTCTCCTCCACTTGTGCTGGGCCTCGCATCCACCCAGCGCCCAGGTACCCTTGCTTGACATTGA
>NW_003315035.1:1508575-1518768 GCF_000150825.1 Verticillium alfalfae VaMs.102
TGATGGTGGAAGAAAGCCTGAAGGGAACAGGTTGACGGCGTTGATCAGCACCGCAAAGAGGTATAACCACGCCTCGCCGGACATTTTGACGGTTGGTCGTTCTGTCGAACAGAGAAGTCGTTGGTGTTGGTGGTATGTGTCAAGGGGGAACCAAGGTCACGACTCGAGCACCGTCGAGATCGGTGGCGGTTGGGGGAGGGGAGCTGCTGGTCGCTGCTGTGTGCAGGCAGAGCTCGAGGGTCGGGAGAGGGAAGAGGTCCGAGGATGATACTTCTCGAGACGAGTCTGGTTCTGCGACGGGTCCTGTTTGCCTGGAAGAGCCAAGTGAACAGGTTGCGGGATCGCGAAGTCGAATGTGGTTTTGGTGGTGGGAAAATTGAGAGGTGGGCAGTGGAAATCGGGGAAACTGGGGCGAGACGGCTGATGATGAAAGATGAAAGACCTGGACCCGGAGGCGGCTCGATGGCCTTGCCTGGTCCCTCCCCCCCGGGCGCACGCTGGTGTGATGGGCGCTGCTGGGTGCTGGGTCTTGGAGCTGGCTGGCGTGTGGAGTGGCCCTGGCCAGTCGCCGGTGGTCGGTGGCCGGTTCGGTGGACACCGAATTTTAATCGCGCGGCGGCCAACCCAGCCCATCAGCAACTGTTCGCTTGCGGAGGCGCGCTACAACCACTGTTTTCGGGGACTGCTTGGGGCGCTCTGGCCACCCGGGACTCCCCTGTACCGTGCGTCCGCCAGGGAGCCCGCTCGGTTGGCGCAGGGTGTGCTGGTCCCCTGCGGGTGGGTGGTTGGGCGAGCAGGGCAGGAGGGGCAATACTGGAGCACCACAAGGTACTACAAGAGGGCTAGAGGGGCAAGAGGGGATTCATCATCACGCAGGTGGCTGGGTGATCCCCCCCCCCAGCCTGGTTGACAGCTCAGTCGTCACGTCACCGAGGCCAGATAAGAGGCACATGGCCACATGCTCACGTCGGCATCGGCGTCTGCCTGGTGCCTGACCATATGGCAGCCAAGGGCAAAGATCGGAACAAAACTCTTCTCCCACCTGCTGCCGCGCAGCTCGCTGTCTATGCTCCCTAAACGCCCTCATCCACCGAATATGCTCGCCCACCGGGATCGAATCACTATGCGCTTCCATTTGCCGCGACTTCGGGCATCGGGATGGGTCCACCGGGCGAGTCCGCGGTTCTGGCTGTCAGGACCTCGACTCCGTCTTCTGTCACGAGCAGGGTGTGTTCTGTTCCGACGTGTCAGCACCACTGTGTAATGTCCATTCTGACCATGATGTGACTTACCAAATTGCGCCGTCCTCTTACCGTCAATCGTCGTGCTCGTCCAGTTGTCAGGCCAGGTGACATCGCGGTACTTGCCAAGCGCAATCATGGGCTCAATCGTAAACGTCATGCCGGGCTTGCACTCGCCCACTGCCTTGTTCTTGGCGTAGTGAGGCACGTTGGGCGGGCCGTGGAAGAGCTTGTTGATGCCGTGACCACAGTACGTGCGGATGACGCTGCAGTTCTTCGCCTTGGCGTGCTTCTCGATGATGTTGCCAAACTCGCGGATCAGGGTGCCTGGCTTGACGGCGGCGATGGAAAGGTCGAGACACTCGCGCGCCGTCTCGACAACCCTGACCGCATCCGGGTCCGCCTTGGCCCTGTCGCCGACGTAGTACGTCTCGTTCAGATCGCCATGATAGCCGCCGTGGAAGAGTGACACGTCAATGTTGAGGATATCGCCGTCCATCAGAAGGCGCTGGTCGGGAATGCCGTGGCAGATGACCTCGTTGGGCGACGTGCAGACGGACTTGGGGAAGTGGTTGTAGTTGAGCGGCGAGGGGTAGGCCTGGCGAGGGAGGGTCAGCAACTCTTTCCGTTTGTTATCGTCCGATCCTTATACTCACGTCTCTTTCAATGCACGCCTTGTGGACAACCTCGTCGATGTAGTCGGTTGTCACGCCAGGCTTGATCGCGGCAGCCGCAATATCGAGGACCTCGCGCGACAACCGGCACACCTTGCGCATGGCGGCAATGCCCTTGGCATCGAGAATCTCCGCCTTGTTCCTGTTGATGATGGACCTGCTGTACTTGGGAATGCCATCCTCAGACCAGTCGGGGTGCGGGATGTGCTTCGGGACGGTGCGCTTTGCGGAGAGGGGGTAGACGGGGCGCAGGGAGCCGGTGTAAGGGTAGGTCGGGAAGGGGTTGAAGTAACCGGTCTCTGGGTCAGGTTTAGAGACTACGCTCGGCGGGAGGATGTGGTGGAGTATACTTGTCTGCGACTTGTGCATGCTCTTGTGGGTTCCCTTGGAGAATGTTAGTAGTGTGTTGGATGATCAGCACAGGCGGCGACCGCGAGCTCACCCAGTTCTTCTTGAAGCAGTCCTGCGAGCAGAAGAAGCTGTCCTTGATGCCTACCTTCAGGCACGTTGGGCATTGCAAGGAGCCAGCATCATTCGAGCAGTCCTCACCCATGCACTTGCGCTTCGCGGGGGGTTCTTCAGCCATGGTGGCGGGACGATTTTGTTGCGAGTGGCGGGGTGAAGACGGCAACTCTCGAGAGGCGTTGGGGCAGTTGGCAGGTGGAGGAAGTAGGAGAATAAGGCAAATCACTTGACGAACCGTCAGAAAGACGGTAGGAAAAAAAAATACTCTGCGATTTCCAGGACGGCGGGGAAAGAATTCGCGACAGTCGCAGGTGGCAGGATTTCGCGGTTCGACTCTGAATGCCGTTTCCAAAAAGTCGTCGCTGGTGCTGTTAGTGTGATAGGTGATAGGCACAGCCAGCACCCCACCCCTCGGCAGGCTGTCGCGAGCTTTAGTCATCAGAACCGCAAGTCGCCGGCCGGATGGCCTCAGCGACCCAGGTTTGCCAGGGAGTACCTCCCTAGGCCTAGGGAGTGTCTCCTCGGGAGCGAGCGCCTGCTGGTGGGAAGAGCTCCCGGCAAATGGGAACCGTCTTATCTAAGCGTCGTGATTAACCGGCAACGGCGGTATCGCTCGAAAGCCCGTCCCAGCACAGTCTAGGTCGTTACCCAAACATCCGACTCTGCGAGTGAATCATGCATTTCTCTCTCATCGACAACTCCTTTTTGTCGCCGTCACTCGCTCGCTGACCTGTTGTCAACTGTTGTCAGCATGGTCCTGAAGCAGAAGTTTGTCGTCGTCGGCGCCGGCCCTGTTGGCTCTCTGGCAGCGCTCTACGCGGCTAAGAGAGGCCATGATGTAGAGATTTATGAACTGAGGCCCGGTAAGTCCCATTGGCTCTAGAGTTGTCATGGCTGAGTATGCGTTTTTGTCGCGTGACGGAGCCGTCATCGTCACAATTCCCGCAAAAATTGTCTGCCTGTCTTCTCGAGTGCTTGGTACCGTCGATAGTGATCGGCGCGTTTCGAATCACCTTGCAGAATTTCAATTGCTTTTCATTCTGTCCTGCCACATTGCATCCTAGTCCCTTTGAGTTGAAGGGTCTTTCGTTCCCTACGAAGTCAAGATGGCTGCCGGAGCTGCTCTTTGACTTGATCGCACAACTGACAAAGATCCTTAGATTTGCGAGACCCTACAACGACACTGCTCAACTTCACTCGCTCCATCAATCTTGCTCTGTCAGAGCGTGGCATCAATGCTATGCCGCCACGCTGGCCAGCCGAGGTTGCTTGAGCACGTGTTTGGTGCAACCATTCCCATGCGCGGCCCGTATGATCCACGGCCGTGGTTCCAATGGTGACCTTTACGAAGCTGCACAGGATTATGATATTCATGGACGTGTACGTTCTTGACGTGGAGAATGCCGTAGACTCAGCCAAACTGACCCAAAACAGACGATTTTCGCTGTCGACCGAGCTGGCCTCAATAAGCGGCTCCTCGACATTCTTGAAGACATGCCCAATGTCAAGTTCTTTTTCAGCCACAAACTCACAGGTGCCGATTTCAAGAAGCGCAAGGCATGGTTCGAGGTCATGACGTCCGAGTCGGCCACCGGCAGGGCGAGGGAGATTGAAATCGACTTTGATCTCATGATTGGCGCTGACGGCGCCCACTCAGCCGTCCGGTACCACATGATGAAGTTTGCGCAGCTGAACTATCGACAAGACTACATCGGCACGCTGTGGTGTGAATTCCACATCAAGCCTGTCAAGGTCCGCTCGGATGAGAACCCGAATGCCGTCTTTAGGATATCGCCAAACCATCTCCACATCTGGCCCGGCAAGGACTTCATGTTCATCGCCATTCCCAGCGATGTGCGTCAAATTCCCAGATTCAACTTGGAGCTCTCGGGCTAACATGCTACAGGACGGATCCTTCACTTGCACGCTCTTCCTGCCCAGCGCGCAAACGTTGGCCCTCGAGAAGAACCCCGCCAGCATCCCTGAGTTCTTCGACAAGCACTTTCCCGGCGTCACGGAGCTCATCCCTGGCAGAGAGCTCATCGAGTCCTTCGAGAGGAATCCTCACCTGGCCCCTTCATCAGCGTCAAATGCAGCCGTACACTACAAGTCCTCGCCGTGATTGTTCGGCGACGCCGCGCATGCCATGGTCCCTTCTACGGCAAGGCATGAATGCCGGCCTCGAGGACGTCCGCGTCCTCTTCTCCATTCTCGATAAGCACGCCGAAGCCGAGTCAAACAGCCCCTCGACGATGACGACGACGACGACGCCGCCAGCGCCTCCGCCGCCGCCGCCGACTACGGTCGCGAGGTGGCCCTCGCCGAGTACACGACGAACCGCGTGCCCGACGCGCACGGCGCACGCCCATCAACGACCTGGCACTGCAAAACTACGTCGAGATGCGCGCATCGGTGCTCTCGCCCAAGTACCGCCTGCGCAAGTGGCTCGAGGAGATGATGTCTGTCTACCTGCCGGGCCTCGGCTGGCAGACGAAGTACTCGCGCGTCAGTTTCGAGAACCAGCGCTACTCCGAGGTCGTGGCACAGAGCGAGCACCAGGGCGAGGTCCTCGTATCCGTCTTTGAGGCGCTCGTCTGCAGCCCGTTCATCGTCGGCGCCGTTTGGCTGTGGTGGAAGCAGCCCAAGTGGATCGCGAGGACGTATCAGACGTGGACCGAGAAGGCCATCATGGCTGCTTTCGAGCGTCTTTGACGTGGTTTGGTGTTTTGCGTAGTGTACCGTTTTAAACCTCAAGATACCTCGTGTGTTTGTGTTGTTTTGATCGTTTTGAAATGCCTCTCCACATTTCATAACCATTTTTTGCCATTGCTGTGGAAGTGATTGCTCTGATTCAGTGGTCTGGAGATGTTGGCAAAGGAGAAGTCACCTGGCGTCTATCTGTCTTGAGAACTTACGCAGGAAGAGGACGTGCTTCCCAGCGCAAGGATGCCAATAGCTCGAGAGCACCAGGCGTACCCTTCCATGCTCGGAGTGAATGACTTCTCGCAGCGTGCGCCTCTTCCCTGGAACCTTCTACATACGATGCGGTTGCTGTGCCAAGGTCAGTATCAGGCTGTGCCATCGCATCCAGCAGGTATTTATTGGCCCGGTGCATGGCGGTCACCACCTCGCGGACCTGTCTCGCGAGCTCGTCAACAACGGGCTTCGGGTCCTCGGCCAGAATCAGCAGAGAGTCAGAATGGCGAGTGATGGCGCTGCTGTGATGTGCCGCTTCAAGGAGAGCGATCTTCTCCTGGACTGTGCAACCTGCTGCGCCGGCGACAGCCTTTTCTGCGCTCTGCAGTGCAAAGAGGAGGCGAATCTTGATCAGGGCCAACGAGTGAAGCTCGAACGTTCCGGCCGCCTTCCGGCGCACAAAGAGGTCGACGGGCTCGAGGGCATTGGCATTCTCGAGGTCGAGAAACGGAGAGTCGGGCATGTCTTTGAGATGGCTCTCGTCGTCGGCGTGGGCGACCCACCACTTGACAAAGTCATACGCCTCCTGCTCTCTGCCGAGGTGCACCATGACGGAGGGCAGCTGGTGGCGCAGGCCGAGTTCATCGCTGCGGTTGAGACGCAGCATGTCCAGGCCGTGGTCGAGCGCCTCCTCGAGACTGGGCACGGTGTCCAGGTGGATGAGGGTCTGCGTCAGCGCGTAGCGAGCCCGCATATAGGGCCGCGTCTCTGGAATGGCGTAGAAGTGGCCGACGGAGGTCTCGAAGACGTTGGGCGGCGTGAAAGGGTCGGGCTCGGCATTGCGAAGGTCAGCTTCGGCGTCTTCGTACGCCTTGCGACGGGCCCCGACGAGCTTGCAGGTCTTCTTGTGCGAGGACCACTGTGACGTCTGGCAAGGCTTGCTGCAGTAAAGGACGCCTGTACAGCCGGCACATCGTTGGAGGCTGTCGCTGGCAGTGCCACATGCCTGGCAACGAGGAAGCGGACGAGGTGCTCCGGAAGTGTATTCGAAGGGGCTGCCTTGTCGAATGGCAGCGTCTGAAAACTGCATGATATCGAGATTGTCGTGGGGGAGACTGTCCAACGGCTAATGACCATGGAGACATTTCTTTCGTCGATCGCGGTTCCAACGCATCAGACGCGTCGTCTCCACGGTAGACGCTAAAAAGGAGGGGGTTCTGAGAGGGGCTCTCGGCCCCCCCCCACGCAGACCCAGTGGCACCTTGATTTTAGGGGTCTTTCGAGACGCCACAGCCCTCTGATTAGAGCTCGCTTCAGAGGCCCAAGCTGTCAGTGCTATAAATCCCCGCGGCTGGGTACGTAGCAAGGCGCCGCCTACCAAGTCATCTCTGGACAAGACAGACAGGTCACACCCAGGTGATCTCCGTGTAGTAGCTGCAGCTGGGGCGAGAGAGCATGAAACTGTTGAAGAAGCTAGCATCAGACGCCGCAATAAATCACGCTTTCCCATGCCACCGTGAACCTTCTTTCCACCAATGCGGCACGTCAGGACCTCAGTGTCCGGCTCAAGCCGAGAGAATGACACTCTCCAGTGGAGCGTTGGTGACACTCTCCAGTGGAGCTTCGGTTGAAATGGTAGAAATGGTGGGTGGTGATGGTGGTGACGCCCCCCTGCCCCAGGTCATCGATCCTTGTGCCATTGGCCAATGGCACCACAAAGGCCACCACCCCAAAGCACCGGGCATCTCCAAGCTTCTCTCAAGGAAGCACCTCTTCCCCTCCAAACACCCCACGTCAACCGCCTCCGTCTCGACCACCACCACCACCAACCAGAGCCCAGACAACGACGAGCGATAAGACGCACTGGCGTCTCCTCTCAACCATCCGTTTGGTCCGTTACGATCCACCGTTGCAGCCCATTAATCACGCATTCCGTCACGATGCTGTGTACCACGAAACAGACTTCCTCCCTCGCCTGAGTCTTCCCCGCTCCCTCCTTGATGCAGCCGAGCGGGGGGGGGGGGGCTCGGGCTCCTACCGGCCATGACCCGGATATAAAAAGGTGGTCATTCTGAGAGAATCTGACGGCCAACCCTCCTCCTTCTCTTTCTAAACCTTCGACATCATCAGATTCCATCTTCTACACCACGGAAGCATCACCAGACCACACACTACTACACACATCGTACGCAGAGCAAGCTCTTCAGCACTGCCCCTTGACCCCCTCCTTCCGGACCTGTACTGATTCTCTCCTTGTCCGCAGTCCACCTTGACGGTACGCCTCTCGCCGAAACCGGCAGAGAGAGCAATGGCCACGCAAGGGTTATCCGTCAGGCGTCGTGGCCTCGTGCCATGACGAACGTTCAAGTTCTTCATTATCATCAGGTACTTTGATATCTGTTGTGAGCAATGAGCCGGTGTTCGGGTTTTGCATCTCTCGGTTGCTCTTCCATCCACCCGCCCCGACATTGACACCCTTCATGTCCATCCCGAGGCGGAGATGGTGGACGACCTTGAGACACAATGCAATCCTGTTCTGAGATTATACGGCCTAACTTGATCTGGATAATACCAGCGAAAGGATCATGCTCTCACAGCCTCCCCTGTGCTCCCCCATCGTGTGAACCTCTAACACGATCTAGTTGATATCTCAAACAACCTACAGCTACAATGGCCCCCTCCGCTACCTCGATCGTTGAGCCCACCGCCCTCCCTCACAAGGGCGGCGTGTCCGTCGGCAACGGCATTACCAAGCCTGCTGTGGCCCCCAAGACCAACAGCAACTGGGATGCCTTTGCCTTCGAGCCGATCCGCGAGTCGCAGGTCGCTCGCACCATGGGTCGCCGCTACTTTGAGGACCTCGACACCTACGCTGAGTCTGATGTCGTTATTGTCGGTGCTGGCAGCTGTGGTCTCTCCGCCGCCTACTCGCTCGCCAAGCAGCGCCCCGATCTGAAGATTGCCATCATCGAGGCTGGCGTCGCTCCTGGCGGCGGTGCTTGGCTCGGCGGTCAGCTCTTCAGCGCCATGGTCATGCGCAAGCCCGCCGACAAGTTCCTCGCCGACCTCGGCGTCCCCTTTGAGGACGAGGGCACCCACGTCGTCGTCAAGCACGCTGCGCTCTTCACCTCGACCCTTCTGTCACGCGTTCTGTCTTTCCCTAATGTGAAGCTGTTCAACGCTACCACCGTTGAGGATCTCATTACTCGCCGTGACGGAGATGCCATTCGTGTCGCTGGCGTCGTCACCAACTGGACCCTCGTCGCCATGCACCACGGCGACCAGAGCTGCATGGACCCCAACACCATCAACGCTCCAGTCATTCTCAGCACCACCGGCCACGACGGCCCCTTTGGTGCCTTCTGCGCTAAGCGCCTTCGTGAGCATGCAGGCCATTGAGAAGCTCGGTGGCATGCGTGGTCTGGACATGAACAGTGCCGAAGATGCCATTGTCAAGGGCACCCGCGAGTCGTTCCCGGCCTGATCATTGGCGGTATGGAACTGAGTGAGGTTGACGGTGCCAACCGCATGGCCCCTACGTTTGGGTGAGTTCATTTTGACACTGGGGTGCGCCATATTCGAGGCTAATCCGGCACAGTGCCATGGTCATGTCTGGTGTCAAGGCTGCCGAAGAGATCATTGCCGTCTACGACATCCGCAAGAAGGAGAATGAGATCTAGGTGCTCTCGCACTTGGTTCGCGTGGTCCGCATTCGCTAGTTGACACAGAACAAGATTGGATTATGTCTGATGGGCTAGCACTCACTCTTTAGCGTAACACGCATAATGCCGAAATGTCACTCTTTAAACATCTAAGCCCAACCCTGGGAATTTGTCGTTTGCGTGTTATCTGGCTAGCTGTGCGAATATTGCATTGGAAACTTCTGTAAATATCGTAACTCCATCAACGGCCCACCTACCAAGGCAACATCTCCTGCAGTCCCTGCTCCGCCAATACCTTGTTGATAGCCGCCTCAGAGTTCTGCCACAGCCCCTGAATCTCCTCATCATTCTCAACAAGTGGATGCAGCTTCGCAACCTTGCCAAGCGGCATAAGATACTGCCCCTTGTACTTTGCCTCCTCCTCTCTCAACTGCGGCGCCGCTGCCGCGAAAATAGTATGCCCAGACCCCTCCTCCAACGACAAGAAGTTGCCGTCCACAAGCGACGCAAGCCACGGCACCATCGACCCAACCGTCTTATCGGTACGCACCTCGCCAGGATGGATCGATGTGCAGAGCACCGGGACCCCTTCCTCGTCGAGCCGACGCTGCAGTGCCCGGATGAAGCCCGTGCCGGCAATCTTGCCGATGGAGTAGAGGATCATGTCGAGGACGAAGACCCTGCTCGTGAACCAGCGCCAGGCCCAGGGGTAGTACGGGGCCGGGTTGGCGAGGACGTCGCGGGACGTGAAGTTGGGCTTGTAGCCCGCGGGTAGGAAGCTGGATGCGGCGCCGGAGGTGAGGCCGACGATGCGGACGTCTGCCCCCGGTAGACGGGCCGTGGCTTTGAGGAGGGGCAGGAGCTGGTTCGTCAAGAGGAAGTGAAATGCGAAACTAGGACAGCAGTGGTTAACTCGATGATGAAGCTGGGGGCTGGCTGTGATGTGCGCGTGTGGGGAGGGGAACACTTCTTACTCGCCGGCAATGTGCGACTCCCATGCGTCCTTCGTACGGCGTGGGTTGCCCGTGGCCGCGGCCATGTGAACTGTTGGGCAACCAGCGTCAGCGCGGTCACCTTGCTACTACTGCCATGGGCCGGGAATGGACTGACTTAAAAAGTCGAGCCTAGACTCGTGCTTCTTGAAGGCGTCTGCGGCGCGGACTGCGGTCGTGACGTCCGCCAAGTCGAGATGGACCTGGTGCAGCTGCGCCGCCTTGATGGCGCCATTCTGCGCC
>NW_003315035.1:1518947-1539210 GCF_000150825.1 Verticillium alfalfae VaMs.102
TTTGTCTGTCAAATCGGGCGTTCCCTCGAGAGGGTCCAAGGTCTCGATGGACGATTCTTGGACCATGGTTGAGAAGGATGCTGGATATAGAATTGAGTTGCAAAGGAGAGCCTAGCTGAAGATTCAAACTCAAACATCTAAATGGGACCGTCGTGACTCTTTATGTTGACTTTCACGATGGCTGGCGATGAGTGTCATAGCTGGGTTGAGGCAGCAGAACCAATCATCTTACACATTTTCCGAGGACGGTGCATAAAACTTGAACCTGGTGGGAAAGCAGGCAATCTGAAATACTGCATCCGACGCCACTCCTGCATGCCTCTGAACCTAGCCAAGGATTGATTATTGGCCTGGACAAAGTCCCGAGCCCTGGCCTCAAGCTAAGGTGGTCCTCGAAGCTTTGGTCCATGCTGCCAGGGAAATGCATGTTCGACGCCTCGCAACTTGAAGCCTTTTCGGGTCCACTCAGCCCCGGCCCGGTGGTAACTGGGATCCAACAAGCGATAGCAGGCGCCGATCCCAGCGTCAGGTTCGGATGTAGCTGTCCAGCTCAGGCTGAATGTAGACTTCATTCCAAAACGCCTGAACCTGCGCCAAAAACGCTTTTTCAGACCATATAAATTTCTCAAGAATGCCAAGCAGCTCAGGCCATGATGTGTACAAGCCTCGTAGCCTGCCCTCAAGGTTGCGTTTCAACAAACCCAGATATTCCGAGCGCGTCGTCCCAGCTGGAGCGAATGCCCCACCAATGTGCAGTAGCCAAGTCAGCAGCTCTCGATGCTCAGCCCACCAGGGTTCGGCGTCTGCTTTTTGTAGCTTATACAGCAGTCGGAGCGACAAGTGAAGCTATCAACCCAACGGGTCAGTCCTCAAGGTGCGTGAAGAAGATGAAGATGGTCCAAATATGCTTACCGGCACGACCGAGGCACGCCACCTTTTGCACCGCAGCATCGTTGAGCATAGATAAGCCCCGACATAGCAACAGTCTGATATCGACGAGGTGGCTTCCAAGTCTACGATGCGTGACTGAATTGACGCCTGGTGATTGTCGACGTTTGCCATGGATATGGCGTCTTCTGGGCCGAAGAGATTCGTGTCTCGGATTTGCTGAAGAGCATGGATATCCTCCATGATCTCGAGAAAGGTGTGTCCCAGTACTGATGACAACATCTGGAACCCAGGCGGTAACTTGAAGAAAGTCAAAGATGTCTTGTCTCTACTCCAGGAGAGCTCGGGAAAGGACTGATGATGGAATGTTCGGCTCGATCCTGTCATTATTGAAGAATTGAGATCTTGCCTATCTTTGGGCGTCAGACTTATTTGATAGATAGACTGGAGGTTCTTACCAGAAAATGGCACGCTTTAGGTTATCACTCAGGACGATGCCCTGTTTAAGGCAGGCTTCAAGCAAATTCTGGATTGCACCCATGTGTATTTGAACTTGGCATGGCAGTCCACGTCGAGCCTGTCACGTAGCTGTTAGCCTGAACAGTGTTTATTAGACGAGAAGCGGCTGACCTCTGCTCCTGCTAGTAGCAAAATGGCCCCGAGATTGGATTCTGATATGGCAGAATCAGGAGAGCTCATATTCTGCCGTAGACAGCTTAGAGTTTGGTCCTTATATTCGAGACACTTCCGGTTCATGCTGCCAGATATGACCGCGCACGTAAAATTGAGCCTGACGGCATAGAGAAGAGCTGGGTTATCCGGGCTCTTCCGAAAGACACATGATATGTTCTGCAGCACAAGCTCGTCTGCTACGTCGAACACGGGATGCATTGAAGCGGAACTATCTTTTTCAGTTTCACAGAAGTCAACGCCTCAGTTCGTTTTGGCGTGTGTGGTACATTTTTCTTACAATGTACCTTGAACAGACGCTGCAGGCTTGGTAGCCCGCCAACCAGCATTTGAAATGCGTCAAGAGTGTTAATAGTTGAAGAATATGGCGGGGAAGCAATGTTCTGAAGGTTCTTCGAGGGCTTTCCAGCCCGGCCCTTCACTTTATCATTCGGGGAAACTACACGAAAGTTCGCGCCAGACTTTTGCTGAAGCTGTCGTTTCCTCTCAAGAGCTTGAGACACAGCATGTGACCGGGCGAGTCGCAGCGACGCGCGGTCCCTACATTCTCCAGGGTTCTGAATGGAGATGAACTTGAAGGCTCGTCCCGGCATTGGGCAAGCAACAGTGGACGGATGGTGCTCAAGCGACGTGATAAGCCACCCTGCTTTCGACCGGGGGAGCTTCACTGGAGTATTCGATGATGACGGACACCAAAAGTATTGGGTGGATTAACAGGTTATGTTGCACATGCTAGCAAATCTGCCTGCAGTTGGGCCAAAGGCAAGAAGGTATCCGTGAAGGGGAAGATGAACTACAGGTCGGCCATGTGCGCAGGACAAGATGACCAGCTGGTTTTTGATTACCAAGAAGCCACCAGCGACTCCTCAAGGTCAATCACATGGGGCAGAGTTTCTGTTACTAAGCAGACATTCAGCAGGGTTCGTCTCCACAGCCATTACCAGGCGCCAGGTTTCAGCGCTTGTACCCTCCCTCCCTCGACCCTTGAACTTCAAACCCTCGCCTGTCATCGACTTGTCACCAACTAGCAGGAAAGGCAAGCCCAAGCTATGGTTTTCAATCCTCACCCTACCGGTTTCCGAACGAAACATTGGCGAAAGCTTTACGAATCGTACATCCTTGGCCTCAAGTCTTTGAGGCAGGTTGTTGAAAGCGGCGGCATATTCGTTTTTGTAGATGCCGAGCCTTGGGGAGCGGATAGTTCCAAGCCAGCGGAAATTGGACTATCTCTCGTACCAAGCCTTGACCTAATCACAATTGCTAACAAATCTTCGACGATGCTTTGGACTCTGGACAATCTCAGCACCGAACATTGCATCGAGGCACACAGATTTCGTGTTCTCGGTAGAGATAGGCAAGAAAAGAGACGCCAGCCTCATCGGTTCGGTCAGAAGTATGAGATCGTGGATGAGGAGATTGAGAAAAGCATTTCTGATATAATCCACGAATTCACGCAGCAACATCAACCCCCATCTCGACAAACTCCCATCGTCTTGGCCGGCTTCAGCCTCCACTTCGAGTTTTGCATTCTGTCGGGTCTTTACCCCGAAGTACTGCGTTTCTTTACGCACTGGCTAGATCTGCAGGAAGTGGCGGCTCGAGTTGCCGCAATGGACGAGAGGCTTGTTCATCCTAGCTTACGCGAAACTCTTGTTGCCTGCGGTTTTCAAGATGTAGCTTCGCAACGCACAAAGCTCCTGCACAACGCAGCTACAGACACTACGCAGGCAGCAGCACTTCTGGTTCGACTAATGTCACTGCGAGAGGGCGAAGAACTAAATATTCAATGCTCCTCCCACAAAGCTCATCCAAGGACATATCGCAAAGATCCCCTTAAAAAACGGATTTGGAGACGCAGACCTGTTCCCAAAGAAATCTTCCCCTATGCTGCAAAGGTATCTCGAAAAGAAGGATTTACTATGTTCGATACAGCGGAACCCCTACTAAGTCTGTTTATTGACCATTGCCCGGTAGCTGTGGGACTTTCTGGCGACAAAAAGCACGGATGGGTGTGCCTACCAGAGTTTGATGCTCTGGAGAAATTCATCCATCGTGTCAATGTCTTAGTAGATTATGGAGATGCGTGGATTGCAATTTCGGCATATGATGAAACGATAGTGCCCGCCAAAGATATGACGGAGCTGAGGCTGATCCAGAAGGAGATTTTGCATGCACTTGCTGACGAAAAGCGACAGCAGAGAAGTCGAAATAAAACTGATGTAGCTCTTCTGGAAGATGAAGAGGATACGAAGAGTCAAGCTGGATATGGGGCAATGGTAGAGGAAAAGAATAAATAAAAAAAACAGGGAAAAAAAGAAACTAGTCAGTAACTGCTTGAGCATGATTCAAGAATTCGCATCACCAATAGGTACTCAACGATGTCATTCCTGCAGTCAGGAAAGCGGACGCCGAAATGCGACTCTGAAAGTCCCTCTTAACGCCCATGCTTGCCACTGAGATTGTAGAAGTACATTAGTTCTGTGTTTGCCACGCGGATACCTGGAGCCTGCGCGATTCTGCTTACCTTGGCTGATGGAAGCGATCCCCAGCCACAGGGACTTATGATCCGCTGGACCCTGACTTTGTGAAGTGTGATGTTCGTGCTGAATACTATGCTAGTGTTGGCCGGGCCTGTTTGTGATGTACTTGGGGAGCTCGCATGAAGTAAGATAACTACCTACCTACCGTTGGGCGAGATATAGGCCAAGCTCATTGACCAGGTGCCCTGGAAGAATGGCCCTTGGGTGGCTCGTACATTTCAGGGTCCCTTATTCAACGTCACAACGCCTATCACTGTCTTGTGCTCTTCCTTTCTTCGAGCCAGCGAATCTTCCAGCTCTCGACTCGTGACCGATTACACCAGCAAAGCTGTACTGCCGTTCTTAGGAGCTCAGCTACACTGCAGCCATGTGCATCTAGACCCTCTTTTGCCAATCAAGCAGTCGTCTCACTCTCAGTGCCGCTTTCCGCCATGGCCGTTCCCAAGCCAAACAATACCAACGTCAGGCTTCTCGCGTGCCTCGTCGACGAAGAAGACACAGATTATAGCGAATATCGCTTCCTCGTCGACAGGCAACACGTCAAATACGTAACCACAGCGCCAGGAACGTGCCGCGGGGCCGAGGATTGCCGCACCTTCGGGCCCACCCTCCTGAGCCAGCTCCTTCCGCCCTTGCCAATCGGGACTTGAAACAAAGGCCATGTGGCTGGGGATCCGAGAACAGGGGAGGTTACCTTCTTTAAGGCGGAGACAGTGCACCTTGCCGGGGTAGAGAACCTTTGGCATCCCGTGAAGCTGAACGAGTTGGACTTTACGCAACAAGACCGAATGAGGCAGCGAGTTCACGTTTCAACGCATGCCGAACTCAACGTCGGCGAACCCGTGTTAATCAAACTTGCGGTTTGACCATGGGAATTGCCTCCATCGAGGTTGAGACGACTGCCTACCAATGGATTAATGACAGTGGTATTGGCCCAAGACTTTTCGGTCATCTTACCGAAGGCAAAGGCGGGCGCGTGGTTGGTTTCGCCATTGAGTGGTTGCGAGGCGTAAGAGCCGGGCCAGGAGACATTTAGAGCTGCAAGAAGGCTTTGACACGATTGCACAAGCTGGGAATAAAGTCTGGGGATATCAACAAACACAACTTTCCCGTGCGAGATGGGCATGGCGTTGTTGTGATGGACTTTGAGACGGCGAGGCACAACTATTCGTCCCAGGAGCTCGAAGATGAGATGAGAGCCCTCGAGGGCAGCTTTGACGATAGAAGTTCCGAGGTGGAAGTATACTCAGTTCATGAGTAGCAGATCCGTAACCTTCAGGTTATCCTGCCGACTTGGCCAACATTACTTCGATTTTCTTAAGTGAGCGCCTTGATAGCGTTAGCTCGGATACTGCCGCATTCGTTTAGAACCAGGCTACGGTTGATGATAAAAGGACTTAGAGACCAAGTCACTACAAGCCTTTGAAGAGGCCCAGCCTGAGGAAACGTGATAGAGTCGCCGAAGGCTCGGCAATGATTAAGCGTCAAGGTTTGAGCACCCATCAAAGCACGGCTGAATACCCAGAGAATTATGGGCGTTGAGTCAAAAAAATTTGAATGAACTGATACCCAAATGCGAACACTCGGCGAAGAAATGATTACATGAGCCCGGTTCAGCCCCCTAGCAAGTTAACAACGCAATCAAGGAGGGGAAAAACGGTAGAATTATAACGTAAGTAGGGACGATACAGTAGATACGGCGGGGCCTAATGGTATCGCTGGATAGCTTCAACTAGATGATGATGATGATGAATCAACTCAACACATAGATGAAAGAGGAAACAGAAACTCGGGCAAGTCACTTGCAGGATGAGAACGTTGTGAGGTGGGTGAAGCGCGGACCACATCCGTGATCCCGTATGCTCCAGGCGAATCGGACCTGAATGCTGTGTACTCTGCACAGGAAAGGTTCGCAGCCAATTGTACGGAGCGGAAGGACCGCAGTGGAAGTGACTACAGCAAAGAGCGCAGCAATCCACATATAAGCATTCGTCATCCTGGCAAGCAGATCGCGAATATCTTCCAGCCTTCTAGTGGGGATGCTGGTGAGGTGCTGATTCGCTACACGAACGTCTCCCTAAATAGGAAACATCTTGCTTCCCTTTCAGGAAATATCTCGTTGCCCCTTTTGGCCATCACCAAAGCCACAGCCAACGAGCTCGCAATAATCATTACAAATGCTCTTTTTAGTCTCCTTGAAGATGTGCGTATAAAGGTCGAATTGCTCTCGGGGTTGTGATCTGTATTTCTCGCTCATATCAAGCACTTGACAGTATCCCTCATCATGTCTCAGTCGTATCTTTTCAAGCCGCTCAAGATTGGCCATGTCGAAGTCAAGCATCGCATCGGCATGGCTCCCCTCACACGGTTTCGAGCGACCGATGCCCGAGTTCCCACGCCAATGATGAAGGAGTACTATAGCCAACGGGCCTCTGTACCAGGTACCTTGATCATTACCGAAGGCACGTTTGTCTCAGCCAACTGCGGAGGCTTCAACAATGCCCCGGGCATCTGGCACGAGGATCAAATTGCCGCGTGGAGAGAAATCACCGACGAAGTCCACCGGAGACAAAGTTTCATCTTTTGTCAGCTCTTTGCCATGGGCCGCGCTGCGGTGGCCGAGGTGGCTGAGGCAGAGGGCTTTCCGATTGTTGGGCCCAGCGCCATCACCTTTGATGATAGCGCAGTCGTACCGAGGGCCATGACCATCGAGGAGATCAAGCAAACTGTTCTTGACTTTGCACAAGCTGCAAGAAACGCGGTGCGTGCGGGGTTCGACGGCGTTGAAATCCACGGAGCGAACGGCTACTTGATCGACCAATTCGTTCAAGACGTTAGTAACAAGCGTGACGATTCGTACGGCGGCAGCATTGAAAACAGAAGCCGCATTGTCGACGAAATCATGCAAGCTGTCAACCAAGCTATCGGAAAAGAGCGAGTCGGGCTCCGCCTGAGTCCTTGGAGTACCTTTCAAGGCATGCGAATGGACAATCCGACCCCTCAGTTCACGGACGTCATTCGCAAGGCAACTGAAGCAGACATAGCTTATCTCCATGTTGTAGAGGCTCGTGTATCTGGGAGCGTCGACGCGGAGCATGGTGATGGCGACCAATCCGACTTGATCTTTCGCCTCTGGAAAGGGCCGCTGCTCATTGCAGGAGGCTATACGGCCCAGGAGGCTCGGAAGCTCGTAGACGAGAAGTACCCTGGCAAGGACATCGTGGTGATCTTTGGACGCTACTTCATTTCGAATCCAGACCTGGTGTTTAGAATCTCAAAGGACCTCGCTTTGGACTTGTACAACAGGGAGACGTTCTACACCAACAAGTCGGCGGTTGGATATATAGACTATCCCTTCAGCAAGGAGTATATGACAGCTAGCATAGCTTGAGGTTCTTGTTCGACCGAGTTTCTGTGTAGATTCGCTTCACATAAATCGGATTTGCGAGCTTTGCCAGCGTCCTGGATCTATTGTTATCATCTTGGATTATCATTCGATCTCAAAATAGGTACAAGATCGCTAAGGATGCTCTGTGCAAAGCAAGTCAGGATAGATGTCTCTTTGTCATGATTCGCTTGTTACATCCAATCAAACGCAGGCACCCTGGATTCTATAGTTCCTGTATCATTCCTTCTGAAGAAGCCGGTACATCTTAATAACTTCGTCACATCGACACGTTTCCCTTTGCCATTCGGACCATAGCCCTATCTATCGCTTACAACTCATCGATGGCAGAACGAAGTGTCGCTTGAAACTCCATTGAGGAAGTGACGACTATTCGAAATACTTGCGTCGCCGCTGATATTTCTCATGCCCTTCACTAATCTCTTTCATGTTGGCAAGATCAGAAACGCAGCGTCTGCTCAATGTCAGCAGCCACCTTGAACACAGTTTTCTCATTCGATCAGGCCAAGACCGAGACTAAGCGCCTAGCACTCGGAGCCATGTCCCGAAGTCCAGGCAAACAAGCGGAGAAAACACGAAGGTGTGCGTCGTGGCTGAGCGCCTCTCGATGCTTAAGCCTGATAAGCGTGCGCGAAGGCGCTGCGACGAGGAATCGTGGCGCCCGGGGAAGCACCAGACGACGCGCTCGAATCCCTGGGTGCCGACGCCTCCAATAAATGTCAGCTTCCAAGTTCATCCTAGAGCCTGCGGCAATTCCACTCCCCGCTGTGAAGTTTCCCGTGCCGCAAGGCCAAGGAGCCGTGTGGCCCCCTGTCACCGTCTCGGCACTCGCATGAAGGCCAGAGGGAAAGAGGTAATTCGTCGCGCGCACTGGCAAGCAAAAAAAGGAGCGTCAAAATATGCTCTTCCACCCGGTCACCAGATATGGGACATGGCTTGTCGCCTGCCTCTTCCGGGAAGGACGCCAAGACGCCAAGAATCGGTGGACACTTGTAGATCGGGGGTGGCACTGCGACTGGATGCTGGCGCTGTGAGGTCAGGTACTCTAGCTCGATGTTTGTCGGGCTCGGGATACGTCTCGGCCAGAGCAGAACCTTGTTGGCCTGCCGTGCATGCTGTGCAGGTGCAGATATCGTGAGCCTACTCGCACCACCCCAGTGAAGAAGTCCTGGCTTCATTGGCTGTTCAAGGTTGCACAGTATGAGGCCCAACCTGTGATTTCCCGTCGATCCCACCTCCAACAGGGCCCGCGATGGACCGAACCCTTGTCTATCGCGCCGGGCGCGCGTTGCAATGAAGCATGTGCAACTTTTTCTCTCGTCAACAGACACACCCCTTGGAGGTCTCCAGCCAGCCTGACAGCCTAGGAAGAGTGCGGGGAAGCTCTGATTGCTGTGTCTGTTGACTTGAGCCAGTTCCGTGCGGAGGTGCATATGTCGAGATAACCTCGCTTGGCCTGCTGTTGAGCTTCCCCTTCCAGGACGCCAAGACGCCCAAATGCAACCATGATCATCTGCTGCGGCTAGAGCGATGTCATGGTTACTTCCGCTGCGAAGAACAGACTCTGAGCCAAGCATGTCCACAGGGCACGGTTGGTACGACAATCGTTCGGGAGGAAAGCTGGTCCTCCAGAAGTAGAAAAGCAGATATAACCCACTACATTTTGCTGGCTCCCAGGCACGTCTCGTGTAACGTCTTTCCAGTCTGCGCTGGATTCTACACAAGCCCACTCTAGACGCCAATATAAGCTGGTCCAAGACATTGCCAATCTCATCATGTCGACCGCCGCGGAGCTTGACCTCGTGGAGGCCGCTCGCGCCGACTACCCGGCCATCGAGAAGGGCATGAACACCGATAAGAAGCCCGGTTACAAGGGCGAGGGAGACTTAGGGCATGCTGTGTCTTCAACGACAGATTCGCTCCGTGGACCTAACGGCGAAGTGTATCCTACCGATGAGGAGCTCGAGACGTTGCGCCGCGTCCACGGCAAGGTTAGCTGGCTCATATACTCCATTGGTATCGTTGAGATGGTTGAGAGGTTTGCCTACTACGGCACCACCGCTGTCTGTGAGTTCATCAGAAGCGCACCCACATCTAGAGAGCGGGATCCGGCTGACACTCCAACACACAGTCGTCAACTTCATCAGCTACCCTCTACCCGAAGGCTCTACCACAGGTGCTGCGGGCACCGATGGCCAGGCTGGCGCCCTCGGCATGGGACAGCAAGTTTCTACGGCTGTGACTCTATTCAACTCATTCTGGTCCTACTTCATGCCCCTCGTCGGTATGTAAATCTCCCTTCTTGGGCGACAACATAGTTGACGAACTTTCTCTTCAGGCGGCTACTTGGCCGACACGTATTGGGGCCGCTTCTTGACGATCCAGTATGCCATTGTCATTGCCACGGTAGGGCACATTATCATCATTGTTGCTTCGGTGCCCTCTGTCATTCAGAACGCCGGCGGCTCTCTGGGATGCTTCATCGTCGGTCTCCTCTTTTTTGGCACCGGAGTCGGCTGGTTCAAGGCCAATATCTCGCCCCTCATTGCTGAACAGTACGAGATGACGCAGCCACGCATGACTGTTGAGACACTGAAGTCGGGCGAGCGTGTCATTGTTGACCCCGTCATGACCATTTCGCGAGTCTACATGCGCTACTATTTCCTCGTCAACGTCGGCGCCCTCGTAGGTCAGATCTCCATGGTTTACGCCGAAAAGTACGTCGGATTTTGGCTGTCTTTCCTACTCCCCACCATCCTCTTCCTCTTGTGTCCCATCATCATGGTCCTCTGTCGCAACAAGTACGCCAAGCGCCCGCCGACAGGATCGGTTCTTGGCAAGTCATTCCGTCTTGTGATCTACGGCATCAAGCGCAACGGCTTCCGTTCGATGAGCAAGAAGCACTTTTGGGAGCAGATTCGCCCAAGCCAGGTCCACGACAAGCCGAGCTGGATGACATTCGACGACGCCTGGGTTGATGAGGTACGCCGTGGATTCATGGCTTGCTCCGTGTTCCTCTGGTTCCCCATCTTCTGGCTGGCCTACGGCCAAATGTCCAACAATCTCATCAACCAGGCGGCCACGATGCGCCTCAACGGCCTCCCCAACGACATCATCACCAACCTCAACCCCTTCTCGCTTCTGATCCTCATTCCCATCTGCGACAAGTTCCTCTACCCTGCCATTGCCCGCGCCGGCCTGCGCTTCACGCCCATCAAGAAGATCGCCCTCGGTTTCGCCAGCGCCACCCTCTCCATGGCCGTCGCCGCCATCATCCAGCACTTTATCTACCAGCGCGCCCCATGCGGGAACTACGCCAGCGACCGCGACTGCATCGAGGAGAACGGCGTGCCGTACATGAGCGTCTGGATCCAGAACGCCCTGCTACATCCTCATCGCGCTGTCCGAGGTCCTCGCCTCCATCACGGGCCTCGAGTACGCGTTCACCAAGGCGCCGCGCAACATGCGTGGCCTCGTCACCGGTGTCTTCTGGTCCGTCCTCGCCATCTCGTCGGCCCTCGCCCAGGCCTTTGTCGGCCTCGCCACCGATCCCCTGCTCGTCTGGCTCTACACAACGATTGCCTGCATCAGCGGCGCCGGTGGCCTCGGCTTCTGGCTCGCGTTCCGGAAGCTCGACGAGGAGGAGGATGCGCTTAACGCGCTGCCCGAGAGTACGTACAAGGGCCGTGGTCAAGACGCTGAGGTGGAGAGCAAGGCTGTTTGAACATGTTGGCGGCGGAGGCCGAGACTCGCCGGTACGGTGAACGAAGTGCCTAGTCTCCGAATGCGAAACCATTCGAGAATGGCCAGAACTATAGCATTCTGAAGTAGAATCGTTGCAAATATGAAGTTCCAATTGATCATTCTGACCGCCTGACTTAACTTGATTGTGAATGCAAGACGTTGGCGTGGGAATGAGCGGTGTGGTATGTTTCCGTCTACGAGCCGTGGTACTTCAGTTGAGCCGAAGCATCTTCCCTGCAGTTCATCAAAGTGCAAGGAAATCCCTCGGTGCTGTAGTAAGCATGCTTCTTAGATGATCTGAAGGACATGCTCTATCCTACAGCATCAGCGGCGGCCGTGTGTCGGGCCTGGTGTATCCGGAATGAGTGGGCCTCTTCCGGGGGCGACCCCGGCATGCCTCCGAAGCTTTCGGGCGACACCGCCGCAGGATGCAGGCGACAAAGGTGTGTTTCTGAGGAGCTGCAGCTCACGGCATGAATGTCAAAGCCGATCTGTCAATCGATTGTTTGGTGGATGAAAAATATAGCCGGGAAAGATGAGTTGTCTGACAAAGTGGTGCCTCCAGGGGTTGAGTTGGAGAAAACGCGTTGGCAACAGTCGAACAAGAATGCAGCAACAAGCCGCAGCTGTATGCATGTCTGAAGATTCCCACGTTTCCTTCAGCCCCATGAGTTCGGTCATTTGAATCACCATGGAGCGTTTCCCCCGGGCCAGCGCAAGGTTCAGCGTTGAGAGACACGCGCTGGTGATTCATGACGACGCCAGCGCGTCATTGATCTGCTCGCCACCGATTGCCTTCGATGTCCATCGTCTCTAGGAAGAAACAGCACAGCACGATCAAACGGGGAGCTCTGGACCTGTCCATAAAGCACCACGAGCCAGGCATGCCGTCAAGACGTCCACTTCGGATTGGTTCCCGATCCCTCACCCGAACCTGACCCCTTCACTCACCAGCCGCCGGCCTCCTCCTCTGTCCGAGCCCCTCAGCAGGTCGACAACCGCCCGAACAGCCAGGATGCCCTCGACGCGCTCCGAAGACTGGAAGTCCAACCCGCCCTACGCCCGCCCCAAAGACGAGCCCTTCACCAACACGCTCCGCGGGTCCTGCCACTGCGGCCAGGTCGTCTACCACCTGTCCCGCGACCGGCCCCTCGCGTCCAAGTACTGCCACTGCACCGACTGCCAGACGCTCCACGGCGCGCCCTTCCAGTGGGCCGCCATCTTCGAGAAGCACCACCTCGCCTTCGACCGCGGCGTCGAGGGCCTGGCCTTTTACAGCGCCGGCGACAAGGCGCCCGCCCACGGCCTGCCGTGCAAGGTCAGCTGCGCGCGGTGCGGCAGCCGCATCATGGACGAGGGGCGGAACATGGTGCTGCTCTTCCCGGCGCTCGTCGAGTTTGAGGGCGACGAGAAGCTCAAGGCCAATTTCGCGCCGGAGTGCGTTTCTTTCTTTTCTGTTCTCTTGTGAGAGCTTAGGCAATCGACTGACGAACATATCAGGATGCATATATTCTACACGAGGCGGGTAGTGGACATCGTGGATGGGAAGCCGAAATGGGCAGGACTCAATGACAAGAGCGAGCTCGTTGGAGAGACGCGCTGATCGCATTTGACGAGCGTTGAAGAGCAGAGATAGGGGTTGTCAAGCGATGATGGAATGACACCGTAATGATGGAGATTTTACTCACAGCATGCTGGGCGCAAGGGGGTGCAAAAAAAAACAAGGCTGTGAATGTGGCCGTGTATCTTCATGATCTAATGATATCTTATCCAAACGCCTTCCAAGTGTCCCATGCGATGCCATGCTCGCTGATGCGTATGCCACGGTATCGTGCTCGCCAATGTAGTATGCCGCGACGCCATGCCCAAATAATGAAGCAAGAATTTTTTTTAAAAAAAAAAAAAAAAAGAATGCTCACCACGTGAAGCTCTCTTCGAAATATTCCACCTTCGCCTCCGTATGGCCCAGAGACTCGACGACCGCCCTCCTCGCATCATCCGCCATGCGCGCCGGCCCGCACGCAACGACGGCGAGGCTCCCAGCCCGCGCCGCGGACCACAGCGTCTTCGACCTCACGCGGCACGTCCGGCCTGCCGTACCGCACGAGCGCGGTCTTGGGCAGCGCCGACAGCGCGTCGTCGGCAAAGTCCTCCCGGTGGGTGATGCAGATCGTGACCGAAACCTTGTCGCAGCCGACGAGCGGGCCGAGGTCGTGCTTGACCACATCCTCGGCGAACCCGCGCTCGCGCGACGCCCACACGATGCGGATCGACTTGGTGCGGGGGCTCGCGACGAGCGCGTGGAGGTACGCCAGCGGCACGACGATGCCGCTGCCGCCGACGAGGAAGAGGAGGTTCTCGAAGGTGTGGAACGGCTGGGTGTGGCCGTAGGGCCCCTCGACGAGGATGCGCAGCGGCGCGGGCGCCGGCCAGTGGGCGCCGGCGGCGTCCCGGAGGCGCGAGGTGAAGCTGTCGTAGGGTCGGATGAGGAAGGTCATTGCGGGGTCCTCGCCGTCTGCCTCGGACGCGAGGCTGATGTCGTTCTGGTTGTCCATCAGCGGCGTGTCTTCGCTGAGATCCTTTGACGGCCGACGCCTGCTGCCTGTCGAGTAGGCCATGGTGAAGGGGTGGCTCTCCCAGAACTTGGTGTCACTCAGGACGTGGAGATAGTAGTATGTGCCGGGCTGGGGCGTGTAGACGCTCGACGAGTGCGGCACCACGAGGCGGATCATGTTGCTGCTGGGGTCGTAGGTAGCCGATGCCCAGGTGTTCCAGAAGCGGGGGTTGAAGGCGAGTGTGCGGGACATGCGGATGATGCGGTCGAGGCCCCAGACCATGGCAGGTATCCAGGCCAGCATGTCGTACTGTCCCTTGAAAATTGACACATGACTGTGTGGTCGTGTCAGTCGTCGGTCCTGTTCCCACAGAGCAAGGCGTCACTTACCCGAGCATCGTGAGCAGAACGAAGATGGACAGAACGATGTGCAGGATGAGAAAGGTCTCGTAATGCTTGCGTCGCAGCCAGTACACGGAGAAACCCAGAAGCAGGCACATGAGGACGGTTGCCTGGAGACATGTGAGCAGGAGAACTTGGATGGGCTGGCCGGGCAAGGCGTGCTCACAATTTCGCCGGTCCAGAAGAAGAGCTGCGTCCACCACCAGGCAAAGTAGTCGACACCACCCTCTGGTAGCATTGGTCAGCGTCAGGCGCCCAAATGCCGGTCAATGAAACCCACCTTTGATGATCAGAATGGTGTAGCCGATGGAATGCAGCACGGCCTGGAGCGTAGCGACGCGGGCAACCCAACGATGAAAGTTGTTGTAGGATCCAAAGTCCCACCCCGTCAACCAAATGACGAGGTTGTTGCGCATCGCAAAGAGCCAGATGACGGGGAAGTTGAAGAAGGAAATAATGCCTGTGCGGTCCGAACCGTAACGCCAGATCTGTCTCTCCAAACTCCCAAAGCTGGCACGGTTAGCTTGGATTGCCGCTACCGGCGTGGCCTGCCGTGAGCTTACTAGAGATTATTTTCCGTGAAGCGGTACCCGTAAAGGCTGAGAAATACGTTCATGCCAATGAAGGCGAGGAGGGTGAGGCTCTGTATCCTCGGCGGGATGGTGCACCACCCGAGGTTCTGGGCGCAGGGTTAGCAAAAGGGTCGCCGGTATGGTGACATGGCGCTTGAGCCAGACGGAAAAGGGCATGGAAATGACGTGAGATGCCTGTGCTGGGCTTTCACCACGGAACGCTGAGCATCGCCGATGGCGGACATGAGCCGGCTCAGGACACCCAAGGCGACAACGGCGATCCAGAAGAAAATCATGGCCATGCTGTGGACGAGTCAGTGCTCGGTGCTCGAGCCACGCTGTAGGAAAGACAGGGGAGACGCAGGCGAGACGAACCCATAAATGTAGTGGTTGTAGTAGACATACTCGACGGCATCCTGTACGGCATGAGTGGTGCGTCTTTCACTGCGATGTGCGACAGGGACTCACGAGAGTATCGAACGCCGCGCGATAGAGCGTCTCAGACAGCATGATGACCTCGTCAAGGTGGGCACCGTTCTGCTGCTCGTCGAGGCCGATGTGCCTCAGCTGCGCGATATCGTCATCGGAGTAAGCGTCGACAATGTCGAAGGGCGGCAGTGGCGTGTCGCGCCAAGCCTGGCAGGTCTCATTTTCATGGCGCAGGCCCGGAATGCCGACGCCCTCAGCACCGTGGACCTTGAGGCAGAGGTAGAGTGACAGGATCCGATCTCGGCTCTCACACCTCTGGGCCAGCTTCGAGGCGTTCGTTCCGACGTCGTCAAAGTGGACGTAGGCGAGGGCGAGCTCGCACGAGCCAAAGGTGAGATCCTCACCTAGGGCTTGGGCCGCAGGAAGGATGCATGTCGTGGCAGCGAGTAGTGGCAGGAGAAGCGAAGAAGACGGAGGGCGTCTCATGGCCACGGCATGAGGGGAGATGGAAGGGATGGACTCAGGTCGCTGCGTGGAGGGGAGAGGGGCGACGGGCGGCGTGAGAAGTGGATGAAAGGCGCTGAGGAGACTAGAAGACTAGAAGACTAAAAGACTGTGCGCGAGGAATGCGAGATTTCGATCTTATCAGATCATCTGATAATCTAGCGTCATCAGCGTGACCCGCCTTGCCCGCCTGCACGTGTCGGCACAAGTCGGAGCCGAGCAGACTGAAGGATCACCAGGCCAGCAGAAGGCCAGCAGAAGGCCGACAGCGGTTATTCGGTATGGGATGGACAGTCACCGAAGTATCACCATGAGATGGGGTTTCAAGCGTCCTCACCAGCCCACGGCAAATCCCCCGGCCACAGCGACAATGAGGCGTCCCTGTAGATCGCACACATCTGATGAGAGAGAGAGAGAGAGAGAGAGGCCTTTCCCTTTCAGGCGTCACGATGCCTGCTACACGAGCTAGCACGGGGTAGCTCAGCGCAGGGGTGGTCGGGTCATTATGGAGACGTGGCATGGCATGCTGCCGAGTGTCTACCCGTCCATCTCGGGCGGTGAGATGCATTGAGCGACACTCGTCCGTACACTGGTGGTCGAACAAGGAACGAATGAAAGTGGGTTTGCAGATAGTCGACTCTGTCCAACTCAATGCAACTAGTCTCGGCTTGCCCTATGACTTTGTAGCGACACAGCGCTGGCCTGTTGACTAGAGTTTACCAGAAGAGCTTCGTCTGCCCATTATACGATGCGTTGTGTATCTTCAAAGTTTCTTGAACAAATAATCTCGATAGCATCAAAACCACCAACAATGCCAGCGAAGTAGCACATGGAATTCGTGCGCATCGGCACTGGTCGAACGCCACCACCGCTGTCGATCCCTGACTTGGGGGAACCGGGCCTGCTTTAGTGCTGCGTGCTGTAGGCAGTGCAGATGCTCAAATGAGGGGTTCGCGATATGGGCATCTCATCGACGTCTCTAGCAGTAACAACTTCATCACCGCCCCCGTTGCCTCAACCTCAGCCATTGTACCGTCGATACCCCTCTAGTCATAGGCACCAGTTGCACCAAGACGACCAATCCCCCCTTCCCCCCCAGCCCCCGGCGTCCCGCGAGCTCGACCTCATCGGCAAGGTCGCCCGTCATCAGGCGGGTGCCTTCCCGCCGGCATTCGGCCTCGGCCATCGCCCGCAACCTTCGCCTCCCGCGGGCTGCTCCATCCTGGGCACCTGCACCAGCGGAAGCCGGCGTCGCCGCCCTCGCCTCGACCCTCGACGCCGCCACGACCGAGCTCTTCGCCGCGACCGCCCGCCCGCGGCCCGCCTCGCTCCGGATCCAGGGCCTCGTCGCCGACATCTTCAGCCCCGACTGCGCCGCCGTCATCAGCGCCGCCGTCGCCGCCTCGTTCGCCGGCCGCGTCGACATCTTCGTCAACAGCGCCTGCGACCCCATGCCCGGCACCATCGGCGACACGACCGCCGCCGAGGTCCACCGCAGCCTCCTCGCCAACGTCCAGACGCCCGTGCTCATCGTCGAGGCGTTCGTGCGCCGCCGCTTCTTCCGCCCGGGCAGCCGCATCGTGTACCTGTCCTCCATCCGCGCGCGCCAGCCGTGGAGCGGGCAGCTCATGTACGCCGCCGGCAAGTCGGCCGGGGAGTCGCTCTGTCGGACCTGGGCGCAGGCCTTTGGCGGCAAGGAGGAGCGGGTAACGTCTACTCTCCTCCCCCTTTTTCCTTGGCAGGCATCGATCGTCAGGCCCGCTTGAGTCTCTCGTACTGACGTGGCGCAGTTTGCCTTCATGGAGGGCACGACGGCGAATGCCGTATCCGTCGGTCTCACCGAGACGGAGGCCGTGATGAACTGCGGGCCGGACGCCGTGCAGGCGTTTCAGGACGAGTTCTTCCCGTCGCAGAGCATACCGCGGTTCGGACAGCCAGAGGACGTCGCCGATGTCGTGGGCTTGCTGTGCAGTGAGGATGCTCGCTGGATCACGGGCTGTGTTGTCAGCGCCAGCGGAGGAGGCATCAAGATTGGATAAGGCGGCGCAGGCTCGAGGCAGTTCTTTGACGTAAAAGAATCACAAAATCCCTGCTTGAATCTTCGCTGTAGGAGACCACTCGTGGATGCTCGAAGAACCAGCCCGCTGACCACACCGGACACCCTTGTGGCTCCGTCATATGCTGAATACACCTCGACACCTTTCTGGTCACGAGCAGACATACTCTCGGCTGCCCAGTTCATTCGTAACGAGAGGGCACGTTTATCCATTACAACCAAGGCTGTGTAGCTCAGTGGCAGAGCGCCTGGGGTTTCTTCCTTCCTAGAACCCGTCCGCTCCGAAGACCTAGAATCCTACATACACTCCCCCAGGAGGTCGGTGGTTCGATCCCACCCGCAGCCATCCTTTTTTCCCCGCCTTTAGAACGCGATAAACCACGTCGAGAGAATGCCGTGAACTTCAAGTCAAGGCAATAATAAGTACAGAGCATCGAGCATTCGACAAGTCGCAGGCAATCAGGAAGCCGTCCCAAACGTCACAAACACCAAAACGCCGCACCAAGAGAAACAAGAGCGCGAGGCTCACACCTGGCGGTTCATGTTCATGCCCTCCTTGTTCCCCTGATACCCCTGCACGATCGGCCCGGTCGCGAGCCTCCGCGCAACCTCCTTGTCCTGCTGGATGAGCGCGCAGCAGGGGCACCAGTACGTCGTGCAGCAGTCGCGCAGCCCGGACCCTTCGATGTGGAAGCGCTCGCGAATCTCGCCGCGCTTGATCATGGCATAGATCCACCCGCAGCACGTGAAATACGTGATGCCGCACATGAGCACGCAGTCGACGTTGATGGGCTGGTAGTTGCGCATCGTCGGGTCGCGCATCCGTTCCGACGTCTTGCCGAGGACTGTTTCTTCGAGTCAGCAAAAGGCCTTGGTCGAAAAGATTAAAGGCAACAGCATGGGGAGGGGGGATGAAACGCACGCATGCAGGGGAGAAAGGTGCCGAGGAGGCATGAGCCGCAGGGGGCGCAGTTGCAGAGACTGTTCTCCCATTTCTGGTTGCGCACGTTGGCGCTCTCGGTGTAGGTGGCACGCATGTTATCTTGCTGCTGGTAGCCCTGGGGCGTCGACGGGAGCTGCCCGTAGGGATGCGGTGTGGAGTTTGTCCCTGGGGGCTGCTGGGTGTATTCCGGGGCCGGCTGAATGCCGTGTTGCTGTTGCTGGTGCTGGTATTCCATGGCTGTGACGATGTGCTGTCAAGGAGAATCTGTTGCCAATCACGACGACGAAAATATGTCTGTTTGTATGAAAAGGGCAAGTGTATTGATGAGACTGTGCGGGTTTCTATCGGGACCGGAATCGAAGCTCAATTGATGGCGTGCAAGCAGAAAAGCATACATGCCGACCCTCTGCATCCCCAGCTTGGGGCGGCGGTCTTAAAGAAAGGTCGACGAGGCGCAAGGTACATGGACAGCTTGACCACATGCAGCCTTGTGGGAATGGACCAGGCCCCGAATGCTCATGATGGTGTGGTGCGAGGCTTAGGCTGCTCCCTCCATCGGATGACCGGCGAAAGCTTCGCCTCAGCCTGGCCTCCTCGCTCCATACATCATTGGCCGAAAGCGGCACGTCGTTGCGTTCGCTTCGCCTGGTTGGTCGTATTCTGGGGGAAAGCGTCAGACGTCGCTCTGGGCTAGCGTCATCTTAGGGCTGAGACGAAGGGAACTGTCAATCAGCCGCCATAGCTGCCAGACACCGAGTCCGGGTCTGGGAGGGGGCTACAAATAGAAATCAGGCCAGGTGATCCCTCTGGCCTGATACTGCTCAGTGCCAAGCTCAAGAAGGTCGCGCGACGATGCGGCTCATGATGAGATAATCAGGGACGAAGACCTTGCCGCCCCTCAGGCGCCGTTCGTCGGGCGAGAGGGCATCCTTCTCGAACCCAAGCTTGCGGTAGAATGCCAGGGCTTTGGTGTTGCTCTTGAAGCACGTCAGCATGACCTTTTCGACGATTGGGATGCTTTGGGCGATGGCCTCCTGAAAGCCCATCAGCAAGGCTGCCAATCCGGTACTGCTCGACAAGCCAGTCAGTCAGCGCACGCCAAAAATGGAACGTGATGATTCGGTCGATCGATCGTTCGGCAAGCGACAACATACCCGTGCAAGTCGTCCTCGAGATGAATCTCGTAGCAGTAGACAACAGGCTCGCCGTCCTCCCGCGTTGGCATGAGGCTCGTGAAGCCCCGTAGATGATTGTTCTCATCACGCACGAGTATGTAGCGCAGCTCGGCAGATTTCATCTCGATCATTTTCTTCTTCGGGTGCCAGCCATCGGCGGAAGCGCGGTAGTCGTCGCCGCTCGTCTTCTCAACGAGTTCATAGCAGGCCTGGAGCTCGTCGTGTGTCATGCGAGCCGGTTGCTTGAGGCACAGGGCGTAGAGCTTCGCGGTATGTGGGTGAGTCCATGTTGCCCACCCGTCGCTGGGACCGAGTCATTCAATTTGGTCGTGACAGGGATAGCTGATCTCTCGCAAGGGG
>NW_003315035.1:1539310-1567913 GCF_000150825.1 Verticillium alfalfae VaMs.102
GTGCATTCCGTCGGCGCCCTTCGTCGCTTCTTTGGCGCATCAGCCATTCTGTGTCAAAGACAGGGGATCAGACGGTCTGTCCTCGGAGGTCCATCACCGGCGCAGGAGTTTTCAGCGCGGTGAGGCTATGTTTGTGTCCAAGCTAAGTGCAGATGCCTGTCTGTTGGGCAGTCCGTGATGGATCGATCACAAGGCACGACAGTCAATGCACCGACCAGAAGTCACTGACCCGGAAGTCACTAACCAGACATGGGTGGGCCACGTACGCCCTGCGGTCAGTGGGCTGGAAACCCCCACATTTCCGACCTTGGGGCCCTAACCGACGCTAAGGCAGGGGACCTGAGCACACCCACCACTACGCTAATGACATCTTGCCTTACCCAGAACACGCTTGTTGATTACCCAGCCCGGCTGAGGGCCAGGCGCCTACAACAGCTTGCTCGGCCGGAGTTTGCGCCATCTATCAAGCTTGCTGTCAGGTCAATGAGAGGCCGTTGTTGCAGACCAGACGATCCCTTGTTGGGTGCGTTGTCTCAAAGTAAGTGCCTATCCCTGGAAGTCAGTCTCTCAGCATTGACATGGACAAACTCAAGGTACCTTACCTTGCCTTGGGTTGTATTCAACGAAATTGCTGAACCTTCGTCGGTGTACTCTATCACAGGTGTCATCCGATGACGACAACAGGCCCGTACGTTCCGACATGCTGTCCGAGACGAAGGCACAATCCCCGCGAAAGACGACGCACACATGGTGACGCCTGCGGGTTGCTGGGACCTACTTGGGGCCAGTTCATCCCCATCCATGGGACACTGACTACCGCATGCAAGGCTCGGTCCGAGCGGCGATGAATCCCAATGCACGCCAAGTGGTCGACTAATTGGACCGCCGGTTCAGGTACGAGGATACCTTCGACCTTCGCCATGTCATCGGGCGTTCACAAGCCTAACTATGAGAATCCAAATATGTAAATTGCCAAGTCGGCCAAACAGACCACACTTTAGTGTATGGCACATTCCAAGCCAGCCAAGGGTTAACAACGTCATGGTGAAGACAAGTAGAGAATGTGAACCTGAGGAAGATACTTTTGGGTGCATCGACTAGATGTGGGTTATCATGAGGGAGAGCGCCCCCACAGAGATTGCCCAACATGGTCAATTTCTTTTCGGAGCAAGCAAAAAAAAAGCAACGAGCTCGGCGCGCCGCAGAAACAGATATCGGCATTTGCTTGATTCGAGTCATGGGTACGCGAGGCCGTGCAGGCAATTCTCCACGAGTCGGGTCTACATTCGGGTTGGTCCTCTCCCGTATGCATCACGCTGGATTTGGGAAGCCAGTGGCCAGGCTTGGCAAGAGAGGTGACGACCATTCTTCAATACTCGGGACCCCAAATCGGGAAGAATACTCGTGGCACGCAGCCCTGACATCGCCGTCGGCCGGTCTTGACCTTGGCACATGGCAATACAGTCGGCCAAGTTGATCCAGCCGCTTGACTGCGTCACTAGAGGGAGCGTCTCAAGACCATGGACCATCCCATGTGGGCGCCAAACCACACTAACGACTGCAGGCATCGTGTAAAGGAGGTACATCTCCATTGCCTTACAGACCTGACACGACTGTTCAGCTCCTCCATCTGGCCCTAGCGGGACCTGTCAATGTCATTTGGGTTCGCCAGCTCAGACATACACGCGCCATCACTGGACGATCACTTTCCTACTTGAGCCGTTTCGACAAGTCGCTTAGGCCTTGAACAAGCAATATTGCGCTATCCGCCACATATGGCGTCCGCGAAGCTCTCAGAGACACTATCGAAAAAGTTGTCTCGGGCATCGCCTGCGCCTTTGCACATTGCAAGCTTCATAGAGCAATGATTCGCATCACGACCATGGCGCAAGTTCCGCCAGGGGCTGGTCCTTGAACTCGTCATAAAACAGGGAACATTCCGTATCTTTTGTGACGACGACTGGCAGGAGTTCATCCCATCACCTTTAGTTCGTCGAGTCTTTCATTTTTAGTTCTTGTTTAATAATCATGAAGCATCTTCCTGCTTTCAGTCTTCTCGCTCTGGCCTTGCGCTCAGTCTCGGCAGGGACATGTGACAGCGTGCGAGCGCTGGGCGGTGTTGAGGTCAGTCGCCGGGCATCCTTGACGTACTTCAAAGAACAGCAGGAGTACTGGTCGACGTCCTCGGGGGACTTGAAGCCCAGTTGTATTCTCTTCCCCGAATCGACGCAAGAGCTTGCCGACATTGTCGCCATTATCCGGGACAATAATGAGACCTTTGCTGTCAAGTCTGGTGGCCACAGCCCCAACGACCACTTTGCCAGTATCGACGGCGGTCCTCTCATCTCCACAGCCAGACTCAATCAAGTCACTCTGAACGCAGCTGAGGGGAAGGTTCGTGTTGGTCCGGGAAACAGGTGGGAAAATGTTGCAGATGCTCTCGATGGCACCGGATGGAACGCTGTTGGTGGCCGCATAGGAAACGTCGGAGTCGGTGGTCTTCTGCTCGGAGGTAATTTGTCCCTGTTCTACAGAAATACTCCGCCACTAACGTATAAACCCAGGCGGATTGAGCTTCCTCTCTACCCAACGGGGTTGGGCAGCCAACTCTGTCCTAGAGTATGAGCTCGTGTTGCCGAACGCTACTGTTGTCAACGTTACCCAGAACAACCACCCCGATCTCTTCCTGGCACTGAGAGGAGGCAGTAACAACTTCGGTGTCGTCGCTTCGTTTCTTCTGCAGGCCTATCCTCAAGGGGAAATCTGGGGCGGTAGCATGTTCTTCCCCTCAACCCCCAAGACGGATACGGTCATTCTCAACGCCATCCGCGACTTTACCGAACACTACCCTGACGAGAAGGCGGCCATCATCCCCACAGCCGTCCTGACGGGCGCCGGGCTCGTCAACATGTGGACCATCTTCATGTTCTACAACGGTCCCCAGCCACCGGCCGGCACCTTCGCCAACTTTACCGCAGCCAAACCTTTCTTGAACACGTGCAGAACGCGCAGCTTCCGAGACTTTGTCCGGGCCAACAACTACGGCGTTATCAAGGGAAGCGTGTATCACATTGGCACCGAGACGATGCCCCTGCCCTCAGCCGCCAACATTGACGTCCTCGAGGACATTCACGAGCACTGGCGCAACGTCCGTAACAGCGTCAAGTTGGTGCCGGGCATGACGTCCAACATCGGCTACCAGCCGCTGCCCAAGGGCATGGCCCGCATCGCGAAGGAGCGTGGCGGCGACCTGCTCGACATGAGCGACGACGTCGACCGCATCGTTCTCCAGATTACGCTGAGCCACCTCTCATCCATCAACACGCCGGAGATTGAAGCCGCCATGAGGACTGCCTACACCGGCTTCAAGGACCGCGTGGACAACTACACTGCGCAGGGCGTATTGCCTGAGACGCATCTCCCTCTTTTCATGAACGATGCCTTTTACGATCAGGACTACTTTGGAAGGTTGCGACCGGAGCATCAGCAACTGGTGGCTCGGGTCCAGCAGGAAGTGGACCCTGACGGCATGTTCAGAGATCGCACTGGGGGTTTCAAGATTTGAGAGGATCTTAGTCTTTCGCAGATAATCGCTAATATACGCCGCTTTTATGTTCCTTTGCACTCCTCCCTCCCTTGCTTTGGTACAAGATCTTCTAGGGGAGCTGAAAGAGCAAGGCGGCCCCGAAGAAAACAGCTGCACATAATACTTGGCCAGTGGCGAAAGATCTGGGTCTGGGTGCAAGAGCCCGTGACTGACAGTGGCGTCAGTTCAAGGTGTCTTGCGATTGCGTTTATCCATGTCGTGTATTTCTCCAGCCAGACGTCTTCGTAGCGAGATGACGTCGAAGTTCTCTTGCGCTCAATGATTCAAGAAAAAAAAAGGACGCAAAAAACAACACGAATAGACTGTGAAGCTGTTGAGCGAAGGCTTTGCTGTGACACAGCACAGTGAGCGCAACAGACGGCCATGATCAACGTCGGAGCTGAACCACTGGTGCTTTTGGCGCTATCGAAAAGCCCTGTCCTCAGCTCCCTTCTTCCGTCCGACGACAAGCCTCCTAGCTCCTTGCGTGCTGCAGCTCGGCGCCAGCTGCGGCAGAAAGTGTGGCGTTTCGATGCACTGTGACCTGATCGATCGCAAGAGCTTTCACGAATTGTGTTGTGGATTATGAGGCGCGCTGCCTCTAATTCTTTTTTATGAAGATCGCATTTTGAGTAGGCTACCATGCAGAATGATCAACCTTTTCAAACAATGAAACTGCGAGAAGACAAATGTAGGCGAGTTGTTACGTTACCGTGGTGTGTTCACGGGATGTAGGTGTCTCCATCCGGGCCAGGGTTAGGGTTCCTGGTACCCCCCGAAACAGCTTCCCAAGTCTCAGCGTCAGTGCTCCACCAGCCGACGTTTTTCCGACCAACACTCTCCATCACCGCAAGTCAAGCTCGACAACGGAAATAGATGCTGCTCATGCAGACTGTCCAGCCATTGAAAACCTCATGAACGCACCATGACGCCTACCCTCGGCCGCTGGTGGCTTGCTGCCCGTGGCTACTCAACCGCTGCGCCGGCAAAGACCCGCCTGAAGAAGACCCTGAGTCTCGACCATGTATGCCGACTAAAACCATGCCATGCTTACACTCATTTGGAAACTGACATGAGCCGCAGTTCCTCCAGCGCGGCCGCGTCCTGTCCCTCTACCGCACCATCCTCCGCGGCACGGCTCACATTTCTGATCCCTCGACAAAGGCCGAGTCTCGTCGCTATGCCCGCGGCGAATTTGAGCGCCACCGCCACGTCACGGACATTGTAAGTCTACACCACGATAGAGCTCGCCTGCTTGTTTCTGTGAACCTGAGACTAAACCCGCAGGGACACATCCGCTATCTGCTCTCCACGGGCAAGGTTGAGTGGGACAGCATGGGCCGCTACGTAGAGGGACTGTAATCTCTTCCTGTAGAGTATGTGTAGAAGTAGGTATTTGGTTGGTTGGTGATGGTACAGTTACAGACTGCGTGCATGCGCGTCTTCTAAGTTTGCCCGCAAAACGCCGTCTACCCCGTGCTGCTGCCGGCATTCGTACACTTTGGTCCCTCCTCCCACCCTGCACATCTTCCTCTATTCCATGCGCTAGTCTTTCGTCTCGCACCCCCCTTGCGTGACCTGGCGGGACCAAAACCTCACCTCCGCCGCTTCTTCGAGTTCGTAGGCCACTGCTTAGCCCTGGCGCTGCTTATGCCTGGGGTTCGACTTGCAGATGACGTAGAGGTAGCCGTTGTGTCGCTTGCCAGCTTTCCTGCGCACGATCTGCATGTACCGACCTCGTCAGCATCTTGCCACCCCGAAGACACGGATGAAAACCCACCTTGCAGTGCTCGCATCGCTTCTTCACAGAGCTGTGCACCTTCATGCCCCGAACCTGCTGCATGATCGTCTGCACCGCCGTCTTGGGCGTCGACTCGGCGAGGCCTACGCGCGGTCGGGAGAAGAGTGCCGTCGTCAGGGCGCGGGTCTGTGTCTTCGTCATCGTCGGGGCCGTGGCGGCGAGGGCGCGCGGCGCCGTCAGGGTGAGAGCTCCGAAGGAGCGGGCGAGGGAAAGGGCCGACATGGCGCTGGTACGGAATTGCGTGCGTTGGGGGAGTCGTTGTCGCGATCCGTCGTCGTCGGGCGGTTTTTCGTCGAGCGGGTGCGGATGCCGCAAAGGTGCAGGGTGCAGAGTTGAGATGGGCCGACGTCGCGCGGTCACGTGGGCCGGTTCTTCACCGAGAACCACACCGAAGTTGAACTTCACCGAGACATAACCCCCAACGTAGGGGTCAGTCATGTTAGCAGAAAATGGCAAGATGCTATCTACGAAGCTGCGGTGATCCGTATTCAGGATGAATATCTGGGGGGTCGGATGGCAGGCCTTTACGCATTCATGTCACTCGCAGGGATCTTATTATTTTGCGGTGGAATATCTGTTCGGTCCGCTAGGCCTGCCCATATACAGAGGGCAACCGGGAGGCGAGCAAACAAGACTGCTGAAGAGTTCATTCCAATGTACATTGCCATCTAAGTACCGTGAGATCTATCGTTCCCAACACCAAACGCCATGCATCGACAATCCTCTAACTGCGCAAGAACGTCTTGAAAACCTCCGACTCAGTACAGTCCTCCCACGGATAGCCAATCTGGTTGAGGAACTTCTCGAGCTCCTTCAGCTCGGCATCTGGACAAGCGATACCGGCGAGAATCTTGCCAACGTCACCGCCATAGTTGCGGTACTGGAACAGCGTAATGTTGAAGCTCGTGCGCAGCGTATTGAGGAAGCGCTCGAGCGCGCCGGGCCGCTCGGGGAAGTTGAACATGTAGATGCGCTCGTTGGGGACGTTGGAGCGACCGCCGACGAGATAGCGGATGTGGCTCTTGGCGAGTTCGTCACCCGAGAGGTCGGTGACGGACATGCCGGAGGCCTGGACGCGCTCGACGAGCATGCGCAGCTCCTCGACGCGCTGGGAGGCGGGCGCCGTCAGGGACAGGCCAATGAGGACATTGGCGACCTCATTTGTGGCGTAGCGGTAGGAGAACTCGGTAACAAAATGGGGCATAACCTTGTTGATGAGCTCGGCGAAGGAGCCGGGGTCGCTCCGGGATGCGCACGGAGAGGAGGGCCTCCTTGCCCTCACCGAGGGTGGCGCGCTCGGCGACAAAGCGCAGGCGGTCAAAGTTCATGTTGGCGCCCGACGTGACGGCGACGAGGGATCGGCGTGTGTCGGTTGAGGGGTTGGCGGCAACGTACTTCTTCAGGCCAGCGATAGCAAGGGCACCGGCAGGCTCGAGCCCGGAACGGGTATCATCGTACATGTCCTTGATGGCTGCGCAGACCTCATCCGTCGTGACGAGAATGACGTCGTCAACGACATCCTTCGCGATGCGGAACGTCTCCTCGCCAGGCGTCTTGACCGCGGCACCGTCCGCGAATAGACCAACATCCTTCAGCACGACCCTCTCACCCTTGACCAGTGACTGCGCCATGGCATTGGCATCGTACGTCTCGACACCGATGATCTTGACATGGGGCGCCATGCGCTTGATGTAGACGCCAATGCCGGCAATAAGACCACCACCGCCAACGCAGCAGAAGATGGCCTCGACCTTGGACATGTTGGTCTGGCCGAAAAGTTCCATGCCGATGGTGCCCTGGCCGGCGATGACATATGGATCGTCAAATGGCGGGATGTTGATGAGGCCATCCTGCTGCTCGCGACGTGCGCACTCCTCCTTCGCGGCGTCGAAGTCCTGACCGTGCAGCACGACGTGGCCGCCCAGCCGTGCCACGTTCAGATGCTTGATGCTGGGGGTGCCCTCAGGCATGACAATGGTCGCAGGGATCTTGAGCTTGCGGGCCGAGTAGGCGACACCCTGGGCGTGGTTGCCGGCAGAGCAGCAAACGACACCTTTCCAGCTCTTGGCGGGGTCGAGGTGGGCCATCTTGTTGTAGGCGCCGCGCAGCTTGAAGCTGAAGACGGGCTGCTCATCTTCACGCTTCAGGAGAACATTGCATTCGAGACGGTTGCTGAGGTTGACGGCTGGTTGAAGGGGGGTCAGCTTGCAAGCTTCGTAGACGCGTGAAGTAGCGCTGGCGATAAGGCGAAGGTACTGAAACGCAGCGACTTGTCAGTGGTAGGCCTGAGGGATGAGGAGGTCAGGATGTATGCTGACATCTGGGTATCCGTTGGGAAGCAGGAATTCCTCGGGCACGATGCTCTTGATGCGGTTGCGCTTGACCTCTGCAGGTGTTGTGGGATTGGCGCTGTACTCGGTCAAGGAGAAGCCGCCATTCGTCTCAGGCGTGTGCGGCCTGTGGTCGCCATTGGCGCCATTGGTTGTGCCGTTCGTCATGACAGGCACGACAGGAGCAGTGGACGAGTCGGCCATGGTGATCGAAGTGCTGACTTGTGGGCTGTGTCAGAAAGGGAACGGTGAGGGCAGAGGCCTGACGATGACATCCGTCACCTTGGGAATTTTGTTTTGGCGGGGCAGTATCGGAGGGACAGACTCGGTGTGGGAGGAGTCAGATCGGTGAACATGCATTGGGAGTGTGTTCATTGGACGACGGCTTTGTAGTCCCCAGCCGGCCGAGGGCGATACCGGGAGCAAGGGTCTGGACCCCTCGGTCAGGGCGAGTCTCCAACGCGGTGAATGAATCAAAGGCCGGATGAGGGCGGAGCTCCTCTGGTGGGCAGATGGCGCCCCACTAGCAGCAGGGTCCAGCTCCACGGCGATCCAATCCGCAGGCGCCAATTCGGGAATTCCATCATCGATTTTCTTAACAGCTGCGCCCTCCATCGCATGATCACGAGCTTGATTCCTCCTTGCATCAAACACCTCTACGTCGACCACAAGACATCCTACGAGATCTCTAAACAGCTACTCCAGAATGCCGAATGTAGACGACTCTGTCATGGGGCGGCAGATGCCGTCCTCTTTCGATGAGAACCAGTAAGTCCCAAGCTCCCGCAATCATAGCCACCCCACTCCTGCTGACCCAATGTCTATAGCGAATTCTACAACGAGAAGCCCATGGCGAAGATCTTCCGCAAGCTTAGGGAAGAGCCTCTTATCCCTCTTGGTACGATACACAAATACCATCCTCTTCGCCCGTAGTCGGCCCATCTGACAGTCCCCTTTCTAGGTGCCGGCCTGACCGTTTTCGCATTCACCCAGGCCTGGCGCCCCATGCGCCGCGGCGACCAGGTCTCGGCCAACAAGATGTTCCGTGCCCGCGTCGCAGCGCAGGGCTTCACCGTCCTCGCCATGATTGCAGGCAGCATGTACTATAACAAAGACCGCGAGGCTACGAAGGAGCTGCGCAAGCTCAAGGAGGAGCGGGACAGCGAGGAGAAGCGACAGAAGTGGATCAGGGAGCTGGAGATCCGTGATGAGGAGGACAAGGCCATGCGAGCGCGGGTCATGAACCGTAGGGCCAAGGCCGAGGAAGCCAAGGCGGGCAATGCGAGTGCGACGCCGGCGGAGGGCGGCGAGGCGAAGAGCGGCGTTCTGAATGCGCTGGGCCTGTCGGGTTCTTCGTCGGGATGGGGAAAGCCTGGCGAGGCACCGCTGGCGGACGCGAGTAAGGCCGTGGATGACGAGCCCATCGTCAGCAAGGTCAAGACGCCCACCAATGTGAAGAGGGTGTCTGCGGAGGACGACAAAACGAACTAGGTCACAGGGTCGGTCACACCATGTCATCATTGTATGAGTGGGTACGGTGACTGCAACAGTTGGTACGATAGCAGTGGGCGGCCAGAGCACGTGGTCACGGCGTTCCGGATGATCTCGCAATTATTTATATGTAAACAAGTAAACAAGAAGGCTTGAAAGCAAGCTCACGACTCTGCCAGAAAACTTGGATGCACAAATATTTATCTCCTTGTCAGTTGGAGTTCAGCGGAGGGTGCCCAGTTGACTTGCCCACCAACTCAGGTTGAGTTTATACTGCCCAAATAGGCATTCATTGAGGTAGGCTGAGCCAGTAACTCAATCAGCGAGCAGCCCGACATCAGGTACTTGCCCGTACCTAGGTAGGTACCTTAGGCGGGTAGGGTACTCAGACAGTGACAGCTGGTTCATGTGCCATTGGAGGGGTCCTTGGCGTCTGACTCCACTATGACGGCGGGCTTCAGTCAGGGATCTTAAGGACCGGACATAGGATGCACCTCCCTCTTCTGCCTATGCTTCACCTTGGCGCTGGGTGGTATCATCAGTCCACCCTTTTCTCAACTCGAGGCGCCTGCACGCAGCGTCAAGAATGCATCGCGCACCCTGATCACTATCTCCATCGTCTTCTACTTCGCAAAATTTTGGTACAATGGGCCAATCGCATTCAGACGAGAACCCTCGGCGCCGAACCCGCGAGGACCTGACACGCGAGCTCGTAAGCTTTCCTGCCCCGCCATTAGGGACCCCTTCCCAGGCAGCCGTAAGCTAACCACGAGATATTTCCAGGCTCGCCGCTTCGCCGACAAGTGCTTCACATCGCTCGAAATCTACTCTTACAAGGACGTCTTCAAGAGTCTTGCCGATGATCAGGATGGCGTCCACTATCTCAAGGAGGAGACCCTCTCCCGTTTCCTCGAGCTCCCCGACGTCCTTCACGCGTCGCCTGTTCTTTTCCGCATGATATCATACATCGGCGCATTTCCTTTTCTCAATGATGCTCCTGTTGTTCTCGGCCGGGAGGAAATGGTCATGGTCGTCACCATCCTGACGAACCGCTACCAACGAGTTCTCGCCCGAGGGTCCACCGACCGCACCAAGCTACTTTTTAAGAGTCTGGCTGTACATGACCGTGCTGCAGCCGCTACCGAACCCGAGGAAGCAAGCAAAGAGGCTGAAACTAAGGCAAAGGCACAAGAAACGGCGAGCCACGTCCCAGGTTTCGCCGTCGACGAGGCCGGCGACGAGGCCGATGATGAAGACGACGATGACTTGGAAATCGCCGCCTTTGAGCTACTTGATATCGATGATGCCGTAAAGCAGGGCGATGCACCCTCCATCAAGGGTGCCATGATCCCTGGTGACAATTTCCACAGGATCATCATGCTGCTGCTGCTCGTTGCACCCCTTGATGCTCAGGAGAGCCTGGCCTTGCATGCCAATCGGGTCGTAGGGGACGAGCTGGAGAGTTTACGATCGACGGCTAGGAACGTCCTCCATGCCTTCTTGAACGTGGAAACATCGCCTGGCATCAAGTACAGCACCTTCAACCGTATCATTCCCGTCAACTTTCCCTACCTTTTTCAAGGCTTCAATGCCTTGTTCGAACATTTCCTCTTCTCCAAAAACTTAGATTTCTCCAAACACGAGAACCAAGCCGAGGAGAAAGAAAAGGCGGTCCAGAGAGAAGTCGCACAACCTCTTCTTCAGGACAAGGCTGACATCATGAATTTCAATGTTTTGTCTCAGCTATCTTTCTTCATTCCAGGCGCGAATTTGTTCCGCAAGCTCAGGCTGCTCTACTCTGGCGCCGAAGCAGGCTTCTCCATGGGCAGCTTCGAAACCAAAGTCTTCAATTGGCGCGCTCCCACCATCCTTCTCGTACGCGGCTCTCGCATCCAGGATGAACCCCGCGGCGGTCAGGAAGCCTCCTTTGCAGCCTCCCTGCCGCCGAAACGCTTCCCCCATGGCAGCAAGGGCGACCGCCTCACCTTCGGCATGTACATCGGCCAGCCGTGGAAGCATACGTCCAAAGAGTGCTTCGGCGACTCGGACTCTCTCCTATTTCAGCTTGAACCTGTTCACGACGTTTTTCCGGCGTCTGCAATCAACCGGGGACTACGTCAGTTTCACCAAGGCGCCCACAAACCGCCCCCTTCTTGCAGCAGGCTGTCCGCACCCAAGGCCAACGCAGTCGCATCGCCACGACGGCATGCTTGCCCTTGGCCCAGTATCGCTGTTGCTTGACGACTCGTTTGAGTTTGGTGTCTTCAATCACGACTACACATCACAGGGCGGCGCATACCATAACAGCGTCTCGCGGAGATACGACTTCCAGGACCGGTTTGAGGTCGAGAGCCTTGAGGTGTGGGGATGTGGAGGCGACGAGGAGGCGCAGGCACAGGCCGCGCGGTGGGCATGGGAGGCGAGAGAGGCCGAAGCCAGAAGAAATATCAATCTCGGCACCAGCGGCATCGAGGCAGATCGTGCGCTGCTCGAGATGGCGGGCTTGATTGGAGGCGGCCGCAGCGGCGGGTCAATGGCTTGAGGTTGATCAAGACAATTTAAGATTCCACTCACATTGGACAGGAGTAGGGTGTATGGCGTTTGATCTCGTTCAAAAAGGGCAGCGCACTTTGTATGTTTGAGCGTCGACCAATTGTCATCGTCGATGGGGAAATCGCAAGGACGCAGGTAATGAAGGATACTATTACTAGGGCAATTCATCTCCATACAATCTAAGGCGAGACGAAAACACGGTGCCCCCACAATAGGAAATCGACATCCGGTCAGGTTTGCTGTCGGCCTTGCAGGATACAGAGGCCGCCGGTTGAGACAATTGCAAGCCCTCCCGAGTTGCACGTTAGAGATCCCGTCCTACTCCGCGTTCTCCTCGTCGTCATTGTCCTCCTCGGCCACATCCTCCTCGACGAAGGTGGGAACCACCTCGACGGTCTTCTTGCTGCCGGCCTTGATAATGTTGCCCGACTTATTGTTGAGCGTGCGGGCGCCACCGTTGCGGTTGTTGAAGGCCGAGTTGGCGGCGGCGGCCCTGGTGTCGGTCGTGTTGACGGCCTTGATGGCGGGCTTGCAGTGGATGCACTTGTCGCTGTTCTTGCCCTGATGGCGGTCTTCTTCGTGGTCGTGGGTAATCTCTGCGGTCGTGGTCAGCGTTTTCTCTTTGTTTTCTTCATTGACATATGGGGTACGATGAAGGGGGGCACATACCTTCGCGGTACCACTGCACGTCGTCGCGGTCGTCGTGCTTCTTGCCAGGCGTGGGGGCGGGCGTGGGAGCAGGGGCCGGGCCGCGGCGGTGGCAAGGAGGCCCGTGATGGTGGTGATCATGAGGGTGGCAGCCATGGCGGGGATGATCATGGTGATGATGACCGTGGTGATGACCGTGGTGATGACCACGGTGCCAAGGGGGAGGAGGTCCTTCGTGATGATGGCGCCAAGGGGGAGGGGGCCCATGGCGATGGTGAGGGTGCGCAGGCACGGGCACAGGCTTGGGCTCAAAGTGCGACTCGTAGTCCGGGTCATCCTCGTAGTAAGGCTTGAAGTAGGGTCTGCCAACAGCCGACTCGCCGCGCTTGGTAAGGACCTCGTCATCTCTTTCGTCGGCCGCAGCGACGTCACGCTTGGTGATGACCTTGTTCACATTTACACGAGGCCTGGTATGGTTGCGCGGACTGTGGTTTCGTCAGCTGAGTTGCTCAGACCGTATGACACGGAGGAAGGATTTACTAGTCGTGTTGGTCCTTGTAGTAGTAATCCTTGTAGCCCTGCAAAGCTGTCAGCACAAATGCTGTACATGCCGGGTTGTGCTGAAACTCACGTTGTCCTTGTGACGGTGCTTCCTGTCGATATGCTCGATCCAGTAGTACTCCTCATATCTGTTCCCCAGTCAATAAGCGCACTGGATTCAACATTTTCTTTGCCATCTGCTTACCCGTCTGTCTTGGGCTTGCACTCGGGCTCCTTGCACTTGGGCTTCTCACAGCCGGGCTTCTCGCAGATCTTGCCGCGCCAGATGGGCACGTATTCCTTCTTGGCGCATTCAAGGGTAAGACACTTATCGCCGGTGACGGAGCGCTGGGCAAGCCTGCTCTCGTCGACACGGACTTCGCTGGGGATCACGCCAGCGCTGACAAGAGCGGCCGACAGGATGATGGGGGTGAACTTCATATTGAGGTCGACAAGTCGCTGGGCGACCTGGTCAAGAACGAGTGAATAGTCAAAGAGAATGAAGGTGTTGCTCAAGGATGCAGAGTCTAGTGGGGAGGATGGCCGGTCTTTATTCTTCTGGTGAGATTGCCCTCTTGGTCATCGGCTAGTGCTCGGGTGGATGCCACGACGTATGGCGTTTTCCGATGGCGGCCCTGCTGAGCGCCATCGTCAGACATCCAAAGTTGAGACCGAGGGAGTAAGCTGGCGATGGCCACCTCAAGGAAGGCTTCCCGATGGCGCCCCGATATCATGATTCGTACTGGGCGCCAAAGCTTTCATGCATCATCAGTCGGTTCTCGTTGTCCTATGTTGTTATGTTAAAGGTAAAAGCAGTGGGCGATCTCTGTCAAGACGTCCTTTCCATTTCAATCTATCCGCTGAAAGTGAAGAGAGCTCAAGCTGGCGTAGAGATTCTTCCAGACGCTTGAGAACCACCGTTAGCCTAACATAGCTCCCGAAACAAGGTGTGGACGCTGCAGAGCATACATGGCTAGCGAAGGTTGACTAGCAATGGGCACGCTACTTCAGCTGGATGCAGTTCATCTGCGGCCATCGAGTCTCGTTCTAGGGCTGCATTAACGGTACTTAGGTTTGGAGGTGCCGCAAATCAAGGTTCTGTTCTTCAGGCATGGCGAGGTGGTAAAAATCCTAAGTTCAAGCATGCATTGCGAGTGCGGGCGCTAGCTGAAGGCGTGAGGGAGGTGTCTAAGTTGTGTACTCGCCGTTGACTAAGTCTCTTGTTAGGTTGAAGACGACGCAAGGTGGAAAAGAAAGCAATGTCACTATAGTAAGACTTGAATTTTCAAGCTTGGCCCAGTCCTAGGCCTTAGGGATTAATTTTTACATTCTTCGAGATCAATCGTTACTTTGTCTGACTTTGTTGCGCAGCGCCTCCATCACGCAATGCGTACACTTGTAGCCCTTCTCACCCTGATACCACTCTGGTGTCGACATATCATCCCCAAAGGCACCATACGAAACAAGGACACCCACAAGTTCGGATGTGTTCTGATTTACCCTCGTGCAAAGTCTCTCCGCAGTGCCGCTGTCTAAATCTGCCACTTTGCGTTCAGTCAAGAGGCCCACGGACTCGGGATACGTGTATCTGTGTTGTACGAGTGACATGGCGGTACGCCCCTTGTCATCCACAATTTTCGGATCGGCCCCCTTTTCTAGGAGCCGCTTGACGACGCGGTGGTTTCCCAATCCCACGGCTGCCGTCAGGGCTGACATGTGGCCTTCGCCGTCGGTACTGCCAAAGTAATTCTTCGAATCATACTTCTCTAGGAGATGCGCAACCATCACGTCAGTGATATCAGCATACTGTGACGTCGGGTCGGCTTCCTTGCATTGGAGCACAGCAAAGGCGCAACGCGGAAATGGGACGGCTGGTGCTATGCTGAACGATGAACCCATCCTGACCTTCACGATCAGGCAGGCTGAGGAGGAACTTGATTCTCTCCAGCGCATTGCGGGTGTGCATAAGGATCATTTCTCCAAGCAAGGTACGTCCGGACGTGTTGACCCGGTCTCTCGCGGCTCCAGCCTCGAATAGAAATCGTGCCACATTGAAGTTCCGGTATACACGGCCATTTCAAAAGCACTGATTCTAGATACGTCAGGCGGGTCTGCGGAGATACCAGTCTCTAGAATGCTGCGCACAAAGAAGACATTGTCAGATTCCTTCGCAGCACGCTCCAGAGGCCCCAGCCCATGTGCATCCTCAACCGTTGTACTGGCGCCAGCTGTAAGCAGAGCGCGGACCATGGCGGGATCTCGGTGGTTTATCGCCATCAGCAGAGCGTTATGCCGCTTGTCCTTCTGCGGGAAGACGTCAATCTCCCTCGCAAAGCCGTTTTCCAGTCCGGCGACCATGACCTCTGCGAAACACTGATGCTCGGCAACAGCGAATACAGCGGGGACCTTGAACTCGCCAAGCTCCAGCACGGCATCCGTGGGTGCTCCATGAGAGACTAAGGTGGAGATCGTCCTATGAATCTCCTGCACAAAGCTGACGCCGCTAGAGAGAAGTCTGGTCCAGCGAGAGGCGCCTTGTAGCGGATACAGAAGGGGTCGCGACTTCAAAGGATGGTCGATAATCATAGACCTTGCTGTGCGAAGTTCCTCAACCACCGAAGGCTCCATCACAAGTCGGTCGATCATTGCTGAGTGACAAAGTCGACACGCCAGATCCAGGGGTGATTGACATCTTGCCTCGCCGGCCTTGGAGTCCTTGCTGAAGATGGGATTCGCACCGAGCGTGAGCAGCGTCTCGACGGCAGCCAAGTTGTTCGACCAGACTGCCCAGTGCAAAGGAGTCCAGCTGGGAGGTTCTGTTGACTCGTTGATCTGCGTGTCATACTGCGTGGGGAGGAGAGAAGCTGCAAGCGCGTGACGATCAGCTCCCTTTTCACAAAGTGCGAAGGCAATGTCGAACATTTCCGCTGCTGGAAACCGAAATAGCCAATGAAGGGGTGTGACTCCAAGGTTATCGGCAAGGCCAGCACTCTGCTGAGCGTCGAGCAAGCTTTTTGCTATTGTAGTTCGCCCCAGCCTACAGGCTGCCAACAAAGGGAAATCCCCTTGAAGCTCTGTCTGGGTCCCTGTGCAAGCTGGGATCTCTTTGATGACGAGAGCAACAACATCGGGTCGGTCCTCAGTGATGGCCCAGAAGAGAATCTGGGGACCTGATCTCGTCAGCAATTCCTTGCTGATAGGAGTTTCTGACGGGGTCCATTTGTCAAGTTTTAGTCCTGTCTCTTCAAAATGTCTCCGCTGAGCGCTACTTCTGAGTCTCAGTATTGAAAGTGGTGACACATGTTCGAGGATTTTGAGTGCTTTGGAATTCCCCTTTTCAGCTGATACCTCCAGCCAGCTACGCCAGACGGCTGGCTCCGGAAGTTTCGAATTTGTCCCGTTAGAGGCAAAGATATTGATGTAAAGAGTCTGGGCTTCCTCGGAGCCAAACACTGCAGCTTGGAATAAATACTGTTTTGCTGTCTCGAGATCCCATTCCACTCCGGTGCCTTGTGTGTACGCGATTGCGAGATTGAAAGCGGCAGATGATTTAATCCTGACATCAGAAGATTGAGCCAAGATGACCTGAAGGCTTCTTGTAGCCTCGGTCTGGACGATCCATGGCATCTTTTCGATTGTGGCGTACGACGCTGCGAGCTTCAAGTTCCGAGTCAGTCGAAGTTGCACAATGCTTCCGAGAGTGGGCTGAAGAAACCTACATTCGGGATGAAATCCAAGTAACGGCTGAGAACCAATTTTTCTTTGGCTTCATATCGGGACCTGATGAAACGTTAGGTTAGAGATACATTTGATATGCCAGCCAAGGGATGTACCTCAGTTGTTCTACTTCTGGAGATTCATCTGACCACCCGGCAACATATGGCTCAGGTAAAAGTCCCACCAAGTCAGAAATGAACCTCAAGGCCTTGCATGTATCAAAGCCAATAACGTCGGGCCCGTTTTCGGGTGTTCCGACAGCTTTGAAGAGGTCCGCAATGACTCGCTTCTCCACGATCTGACGTAACACATCTCCCAAAGGCCTTTCCTGGGTGTTCATCATGAAGCCATGAATCCAAAGGGTCATTTGCGCAAGCCGAGCAGCTTGATCTCTCAGTGCTTTAACTTGGACTCGCACAAGCTGCGCCGGCTGCTTCTTTGGAAGGCCATCAATTGCGAGTTGGATGTACTCCAGGCACTGCGGATAACCTTGTTGCAGCGCTTGTGGAACTTGGGTAGTGTCAGGGCAACTGTCGCCCCCAATGACTTTGATGAACTCGGCAGCCTGCGAGGCCGTCGTATCGTTGAAAGAGGCATGTGAGTTCTCTCCAAGAGAGACATGCTGGGCCAGACGAAGAAGCAAAATGATACGGTCCATGTCTTTGAATCTAGCGGCGGGAGACTTTTGCAGACACGTCTTGAGTATCTTGCAAACAATGGCCAAAGGACGTCCTTCGTGTCGAGAGCCTTTCAAAACCCGCATAGGCATGGTAGTGCACATAAGATCTGCGCTTTTCATTTTCCTGACATTGATGTCTAGATCCTGAGTGGGCAGATTATCATAAAACGTGCCACCACTCTCGAGAATGGCGAGGAAAGTAAGCCCAAAACTGTACATGTCGAGTTGCTTCAGGTGCTGGCGTTCAAACTTTCCATCGTATGATTCTGGGGCACAGTACATCTGCGTGTGGCCGACGAAACCTGCCATCATCAATAGAAAGGGAGAATCCAAAGTCTGCAAGCTTGACCACAAAGTCCCGGCTCTCATGCTTGCAGACGAGAAAGTTGGAGGGTTTGACATCTCCGTGGATCATACCCACTCGATGCAGTGCCTGAATACCGCTGGCGGCATCTAGAGCAACTTTGATCTGATCTGGAAATGTGTTTGCGTGTCCTGAGATCTGGAACTCCTTCAGGTTGCCGTAGGCGGCATATTCGAGCACCAAAGCGGGGACGATTCGATTTCCGTCCTGGGTCTCATCACCTGTGTAGTGATACATGACGCCCATGAAATCGATGACATGATCGTGTACTTTAATTGGAGGATGTCGCAAAACCTGGAGCTCAGTCGCTATATCGGAAAAGTGATACGTGCTCTGTCCATGCCTGTTCGGTGTTGCCCGAGGATGTTTCACCACCACGAAGTCACGACCTTTGAGCAAGTCCGTTGCTAAGCCTGTAGGAAATGATGAGGTCGAGACCTGGCGCACTTCAAAGGAGCCGCCGCCGAGGGTGACATCCTCAAAGTCGGGAAGGGTATTGCTAATGAAAGGGTGCAGGCCGAGCGAATTGTCTTGTGCTAAGCAAACGCCAAGAAATCCCGCAAAATGAGGGCATCTCGAGCTTTCCGACAGGGCTTCGGTAGTTTCGTTGCTTGAGCTGCGTTCCGTGTAACCATCTCGCGGCTTGCTGGATACTTCTCGCCGAAACGTCGGCATCGAAGTTGACCACTCCATGATAACACACTGAGATCTATGTCGGGTCACGTTGCAGCAAGTCTGGTGGCCACGTCCGGTGTGTGTTCCTTGAAAAGAGGTCCTGCTCGGAGTTGCGCTCCATTCCATTGCGTCCATTTGCCTGCAACCCAGGCTGCGTAAGCTGGAGCTGACGCCGCGTGAATGGGGCTTGAAGGATGCTGATCCTCCCAGGCACGACCCCTGTGGATGCGGACCTGACGTCGCCGACTCGGGCCGGACCGCCTTGTGATAGAGTAGATACTCCGCCTCTTGGCTCTGTTGTCCGTGCTTCATTACTGCGCTTAGCGCCTACTTACTAACTGCAGCGTGCGTATGTTCGTATCCTTCCTTCGCAAAAGTGACCTCTTTTCCACATGGTAACATGGCGGTCGACTATGATAAAGTTGGTTTCCAGCTAGGAGCCGCAGGGCTCGGGATCGGCGCATTCAGCGGTATACTGGACGTCATGTCTGCTTGCTCCAAGCTGTACAAGATGTGGCGGTCGCTGCGCGAACTCGACGGACACCTGGGCCTGCTGCGCGCCAAGCTTGTTCTTCAACATGCCCTCCTGCAGCAATGGGAGCGCGACTGGCTCTATGCACCAGCCGAGAGTAGCGAACGTTCTGGCTTTCGCCGCAGGCAGCGCTGGGTCAGACAACACGAGGTCGCCGTGGCGGAGACTCTGCATGCTGTGAGAAGACTCCTGGAGTCACTGGAACCGTTGCGGTTGACTTCCCTCGGCGCAAAATGGAAAGAAGGGGGCTGCGGCAGCCTTGGAGTCTCTCAACTGGGTCCACGATAAGGCTGCCGAAAGCGAGAGGGCCCTTGACCAGCTGGATTCCCTCCCTCGCGGCCTGTATCGGCTGCTGCCGCCCATGACGCCCAACAGCGAAAGCATCCCAGGTCATCCTGGCCGTGGAGGACCTCCAAGATAGCCAGATCGACGCTCGCGACGTGTCATCAATAGACCACGCAGAGCACCTGCTCGTCACTCGAAAGCAACTGAATCTCGAACTGAGACGCGTGCAACAATTTTCGCACCGTCCAGTAACATCCACCTGTCCATCAAGACTTCACGCGTGCAGGTCGGAGCCACGACGAGGTCTCGGCAGGATTCGCAGCTTCGGCGTCTCGACGGCGGCGAGCCGATTCTCATCGAGTGGAAACGGTATGACGCCAGCTGGATGGGTCAGAAGGGCATCGAGCTCCACGGCCGCATTCTCGAACCATTGCCCCAGTGCCCAGCTCCTGCACACGGACATGAAACCCGACGAGCTCCTGACGCTGAAATGCCTCGGCTTCTTCGACGACGTCGAGCGCAGCGCCTTCGGCTTCGTCTTCCGGCTGCCACTCGCCAGCGCAGCAGCACCCGCGCCAGCGCCAAACGGCAAGCCGATGGTCTCGCTCAAGGCGCTGCTCGACCAGCCGACGCCGGAGAATCTGCCGACGCTGGAGGAGCGCCACCAGGCGAGCTACGGCATCGCGCTGTCGATTTCCATCCTTCATGCCGTGTCGTGGCTGCACAAGAGCATTCGGAGCCAGAACGTCCTGTTCCCCGTCGATCGGAACGGGCGTCCTCGGTGGACGACCCCGTATCTGGTGGGATTCGACTTCTCGCGCCCGGATGCCGTTGACGAGTCCTCGGAGAAGCCGGAGCAGAGCGCACGCTTTAATGTCTACCGACACCCCTCGGCGCACGGCAGCCCCAATGAGGGCTACCGACGCAGCTTTGACGTGTACAGCCTCGGCGTCGTGCTCTTAGAGATAGGGCTCTGGCGACCTGCATGGAAGCTATACAAGGATGGTATGGCGGCTGAGGCGTTCCGTGACGTCTTGGTCGACAAATCAAAGACATGGCTCGGGCATCTGATGGGCACGGTCTATCGAGAAGCGGCTGTGAAGTGTCTGACTGGCAGCTTTGATGCGTACCAGGCGAAGATGAGTGACGGTCGTGATGACGATCTCGGGCTGCAAACGTTGTACATCGAGGTTGTCGAGGTGTTGGGTCGCCTACAGGAGGATTGACATAACCTCTTTGAAGCTGTGGCAGGGGACGCTTGGGAGGTCTTGCCATGGTGGAAGGAGGCACTAGTGTTGGGGGTCATCATCCACATATTGTAAGCCAGCTCCAGAAGCTGTCGATCACTCATCGCACATGATCACTTGAAGACACCGCAACGTTCTGTTCAAAAGGCCACATCAAACGGGAATCATCCTTTGCAACGCCAGAAAAAAAAAACCAATCGCCAACGAGTTGCCTCGAGGGCAACCGCCTAACAGCCCCCGCCTTCCTGCTGTAGCATAACGAAACATGGAAAAAAAAGCCAGGTCCCATAACTCGCGCCCCATTCCCTGCCTTTGCGATGCAAACAGTCCTGATTCTTCTGTATTCATACAATACTCGGCAATCGACACTTTGCCGAGTCCGACAACACAAGCTCCATGCGCCACACCTCAGTCTGTCCCTTATTCTGTCGTATCCAGACAGTGTCAAGATTCTTCAATCTGTTTCGCCACCAATTTCTCCACCATTGTATCGTACTCTAGCATTTCGTCTTCGCTGATGTTCAGAAGCTCACAGCCCCACCGGTATGGCTTGTAGCCTTCGTCGACTCGCTCGCGGAACCCTTGCCTCTTTCGGGCTAAGAATTGCTGATAGATCTCCTTTGCCGGAAAGTGATCCATGAATACTTTGGCTTTACCCTTCCATAGAATGGGGGGCTTTTTGGGCCCAGCAGACACGGCGGGTACCGGGGGTAGGACTGGTTCGACGACCTCAGGTCCATTCCCATTGGTTAATGTGGTGTCCCGACCGCCTTGATCTTTGTCCAAGGGAGGGTCGCCTCGAGGAAGGCGCATGGGGAGCAAGACGTATTCGGCACGCGTCATGTTGTCCATGACATCGACCATGTACCTCTTTACTTCTTCGGAGGGCGCAACAACCCGATGAAGATGGTCCAGCTGGCGGCCCGTCTGGGTAAAGAGACGTATCGTGACCGGCTGATAGTAGTCCAGCTTCGCATCGCCACCATATTCCAGCTGGCTGCCCTTGCGCACAATCAAGAACGACGCGATGACCTGCTGACCCCCTGGCAGGTACTCCAGAATGCTGAACTTGGGGAAGAGATACCTGTCTCCATTACCACCGGCGAATTCGAGAGCAATGCCCGAAATGTCGGGTTTTGATGGGGGCGGCGGTCCTTTGGAGCGCAGCGCCTGCTGAGGCGGGTGAAGGACTGCCCCGGGCGCTGGCGCCACCTTTTGGAGCTGGCCGTTCGTAGAGGGCGTGGGCTGGGGAGATTGGATCTGCCGCGGCTGAATCTGCGGAGGCGGTGCAGCCTGCAAGGCTTTATGTAACTTGTCCAGGATGGCTTTGAGGTCAGTCGTATCGGTGAAGCCAGGCTGATTGTCGGCGATTCTTCGAATCATGGTTCGCGTCTTCGCATCATCCAGTGCTTTCTTTACTAAAGCCACAACCAGAGGGTCACTGCCGGGAGGCGGCAGCAGCTCATGCGACTTCTGTTGCGGATTGGTTGCTAGCACTATGTCGAGAATGGTGCGGACCTCATCCGCAAAGTATTTGACAGTCTTTCCGTCAACAATCAACCGATCAGCTGATGGTCCTTGCTGGCCGCCTTTCTTCTTATACTCAGCTGTGATCTGGTCGATAATCCGCTGAAAGTTTGTGAGCTCATCCTGCTTGGCCTCCCCTGCCGCGACGCGCTTCATGAGGTCGCGCAGATGTGGGTCCTCTGATGCCTTCTCAGCCAGTGTCATGATGATAGGATCTGTACCAGGCGTCTTGGGCGTGGGCGGCGGCTTGCTCCCTCCCTGGGTTGGCGTCGTGCTTGAAGGTCTGGACGGCACGTTGACCGTCGCTGCTGTACCCCCGTATGGAGCTGGAACAGCCGCCGAGGCCGATGGCGTGGTCGGCGTGAGACCAGCAGGAGCACTGGGTCTGGTCGCTGGCGACATGCTGTTGGTGGGCGGATATGACGGTGCTGCACTGGGGACGGATGCCGGTGCTGGGGCCAGGGCAGGTCCTTGAGATTGAGCAGGAGCAGGAGCCGGAGTCGTGACTTGAGCTGGAGCCTGGGCTGGAGCCTGGGCTGGAGCCGGAGATGGGGCCAGTTCCACGCTGCGAGGGGGCCCGGTAGCCGCGACTGTCTCGCCCAAAGCGGGCTGCGACCTCGGTTGCACGGCCTGAGATGCAGGCAAGGACGTTGCTGGGCTCGCGGGAGGGGGGGTCGACTTTGCATCGGGGACTGGCGTGACGGAGGGCGATGATTCAGATTTGGGAGGCGGGGGTGGAGGAGGCATGGCTCCATTGGGAGGTCCATACTGCATGATGGGTCGAAATGTTGCTTGCGTGGTCGGAGCGACAGGCGGCGGCTTGGGGTCTTTGATCGCCCACATGGTGGCTTCGAAGACATGCGGCTCGATGGTGATGGTGACCTGTCCGAGCTTGGACATGCTATCTTTGGGAGGGTTATTGGGCTCCTCAATGACGACGCCCTTCTTCTTCGTCGGCTTGGTCCAGTACTTCTCAAAGATGCCTTCGGCAATCCATCGTTGTCGCGATCGAGTGAGAGATTCAGCTAATACGCCGCTGCAATTCCCCTTCACGTCAGCTGCGGCTTTTTGATGACGGGTCAAACGAAAGTGCTGAAGGTCAGTGTCATTACCTCTCTTGTATATTCTGGTAGTCGCGCAGCGTGAGGTCGTCTGGCTGGGCCTGCTCGACAGTAGGCAGAGGCTTGCCCGGCTGGACTGATTTCGGTAACTGCAGTTGGGGGACTTCAGCCGTCAGAGGCGATTGTGGTGGAGGCGTCGGCGCGTTCGAGTAGGGCGAGAGTCGGTCTGGTGGTGTGGATGTTCGCTTCTTCGCGATGTGGTCGACGCGTGCCGCAGCTCGCGCGGGTAGCTTCCTCTTCCTTTCCATGACGTCGGATGGGGGATCTCTGCTATGAGTATGCTGAGGGTGGCGTCTTCATCATTCACGGTGTGGACAGTCGACGACTGCACGCAGTGAAGGGAAGTGGAATTGGCGGCGCGGAGGGGGGGAGGGGGAGGGTGCAGTGGATGTAGTGGTGGTGTAGGTAGAGGCAAGGAAGATGGGGGCTAGCCAGATGTAAGAAGAAGCAAAATCCACGGCAAAGGGACTCGACTACAGTCCCGTGCTGGTGCTGCTGTGCTACTTGGTGCCAGGCGGGCCAGAGGTTCCTGCGGCTGTCGCTGCTGGCACCACTCTGGCGCGTTCTGAATCGACCCTTCTGATTGGCCTCGGTTGAGCACCCACTGGAGCTCCTCGAACGGGGCTTAGACTCTGTTCATCAGGATGGAAGTGAGTGGCTGGCACGAGACGACAGGTCTGCGTGAGAGGATTTCGATTGGAAATTTCTCCGTCGGTCATCAGGCTACAAGGCCAGAAGAATCGGTAGAGGAGATGACGGTGATTCCATTCGCATTTGGACACGACCTTACCGTTCGACAAAGCGACTGAGCTAGCAGCTGCTGCCGACCTGGTTCGTTCCTGACGTCGTTGGGTTGCGGCTGGTACCCGTCTGGAGAAGGAGCCGCAACATGGCCCCTGCAGTCCACTACCATTCGGTACTTACTGGAGCCAGAGGATGCCGCAGCACAATAATGGTCTTGCATAGTAAGGAGGACCTACCTCTCTACCATGTCTGTCACCAAAGTTAGATCCGACGTCGATGACCACGCGACCACTCGACCGACCGAGGCGAGATTTGCCAACAGAATTCTATTCACGCCACCGGTCCGATCTGCAAGCGACTTAAAAGTCAATCATGTGCATATTGACCATGAGTAGGCAGTCCTCGTAAATTTGCATGCGATTGGGAGATGCCCACTCACCCAAGTCCCATCAATAAGTGTCAAGTCGATGCACCCGTTTACATACAAAATAGGTTACATGAATATCCACAATAACTATTCGACGTGTTATCTGCATGTCCAAGCCACACTTGGAACTGACGCGACATATGTGCTGCGGATGTCCAGGCATCACCCATTTCTTTCGCTTCAACGGCTGCTTCAATTCTTCACGACGTGCATTTGACATTTCACAATAAGTAGAGAAAAGCTTGCAATGGCCATTCCACTGGCACCCACCCTCCGGACAGCCGTCTGGGCCGTCATTGCGCCGCTCATACTGTACATTACCTTGCTCGGCTTGGCAACGATACCTTCGGTACAACGACAGTGAGGGACCCCATGTCTCGAGACTGAATCCGAAGGGAAGCGACGCTCATACCTCATCCCCCACAGCGCATTATATGCACACAAAATTAATACATTGTGGTTCCGTGACATAAACGAACCCGAGCTTTTCGGGTTCGCCAGTGAGTGCCTTGCCCACGGACTGACTCCACTCCCCCCGGCTTGGAGAACACTTGGCTAACGAGAATAACGATGAAGCTGGACAAGTAACGCCTTTCTTTCTCAAGACTCCCGATGAGGTGGAGCTGTATGCGTGGCACATTGCCCCTCTTCCGCTCTATCTCCAAAATGAGGAGGCCTTGTCGACGCAAAAGCCGGGTGTGTCTGAAGACATCACCGCCACGGAGTCTTTCCGCGTGCTCAAAGAGGACCCCAAAGCTCGCGTTGTTGTCTATCGTGGGTAACTCTAAGCATGCAACACATGCTAGTACTGACAATTTCTAGTTCACGGCGTATGAACCCAAATCGTTGCATCTCACGGCCAGACCGACTAACAAGCCCAGAATGCAGGTGACGTCGCCCAGGGCCACAGGCCAGACAGCTATCACACACTCACAGACACCTCGTCCTACCACGTATTGACGATCGACTACAGAGGATTCGGTCATTCAACGGGTGCACCCTCTGAGCCCGGTCTCATCCAGGATGCGGCTACCCTGATCGACTGGGTCATCAACGTTGCGGGGATCCCCGCCGACCGCATCGTCATCCTCGGACAGAGCCTCGGCACGGCAGTCGCCAGCGGCGTCGCCGAGCGCTATGCCTCCGAAGGCGTCGAGTTTGCCGGTGTCGTGCTCGTTGCTGGCTTCAGCTCGCTCCCCAAGATGCTGCGCGGCTACCGCGCCGCTGGCGTCTTACATCTCTTGGGGCCCCTCCACGCGTGGCCGTGGCTGCTGGAATGGGTGGAGCGGAACGTCATCTGGGAAAAGTGGCACACCGTCGCGCGTCTGGAGCGTCTAGTGCATTTGGCCAAGACGAGGTTGCGCTTGATCATCATTGCTGCCGCCGACGATGCTGATATTCCTCCTGAGGAAAGCAACCGGCTATTTCGCGTCGCGGCCAATGCGACTGCCAAGGGTGAACTCGACCCAGATCTGTTCGCCTCGTGGAAAGATGAGAGGACGGTGCGCACTCGGCAGGATGCCTTTGTTACAACGATCAAGGCTGAGCCGAACATTGTCATTCGACAGGAGCTCTTCCCCTATGGAGGTGAGACGCATATGGTCCAAGTTAACGGACGGCAAGGCTAACAGAGGGTGCAGGTCATAACGATATTATGGGCTCTGCGCCAGTCGCACTTGCAGTGATGAGGTGCTTTGACTTGGGAGGTACAGTGTATCCAGGGAGGAACCTTGATTGAGGCATAAATTTGTTGCATGCACAGGAATCAAGAGGTAGATGTACATATACGCAAACACTTTTTGAGACTACTTGTCGTAAGGACATGATGTGCAGACGACAGGCATGTGATTGTGTGTGGTGGTGGACAGAGACGTGCCTGGGGTGCCGATGTAGCGACCTTGGGGTCAGTGCCAAGTGTTCAAATGTTGCCCCGCCAGACGAGCCCCGCCATGGCCGCACGTCAGCTCCACGTCGGCGCGCGGGTGAATCGGTGTCCCCCACCAACGGAACTCCAACAAAACCAATAAGGTGCATGTGCTGGGACGGAATCGATCCTTTGGCAAAACCACTTCCCCCTCCAAGCCACCCAGGACGAAAAGAAAGAAAAAAAAATCGCGGGACCCCGATCCCCGCCCTCCCGACAAGCCACGATGCCCGCCCAGGAGTCCAAGCCCGTTGACCCCGCGACCCACGAGGCTGACGAGGCTCTCGAGACCATCGCCGACGCCAAGGCCAACCAGCCCGAGGTCGAGTCGGACGATGACGACGACGCTGCCGAAGACGAGACCCCCGCCGCCGAGGCCGGCGCCAGCGCGAGCGCGAGCAAGAAGAAGAAGAAGTCGAAGCGCAAGAAGATCAAGGATGCCCTCACCGGGAACAAGTCCTCGTCCGCCGACCCCGAGCGGGACATCAAGAAGGCCATCGGCGGTCTGACCCCGCAGCAGGTCCAGGAGCTCATGGCCCTGAACCCTGCGCTCGCCCAGGAGCTCGGCTCGGCCGCCGGCGCCGGGTCGACGCCCGAGCAGCAGGCCGCCGCGCTGCAAAAGCTCAACTTGCAGGACATCATGACGGGTCTGGCGTCGAGCGGCAAGAACGTCAAGGACATGGCCAGCTACAAGTTCTGGGGCACCCAGCCCGTGCCCAGGTTTGGCGAGAACGAGGGGCAGGTTGAGGAGGGCCCCCTGAAGCTCCAGAAGGTCGAGGACGTGCCCAAGGAGCCGCCCACGATGATCGCCGGGTTTGAGTGGGTGACGATGGACCTGGAGAACGACGACGAGATGAAGGAGGTGTATGAGCTGTTGAACGGCCACTACGTCGAGGACGACGAGGCCATGTTCCGCTTCAACTACTCCACCTCCATCCTCAAATGGTATGTCACACTTTGTGCGCGCCCGGCCGTCAGGTCAGGGACCAAAGAAACGGACGAGATAAACATGCTGACATGCTCAGGGCGTTGATGGCGCCCGGCTGGCGCAAGGAGTGGCACGTTGGCGTCCGCGCGTCGCAGTCCCGCAAGCTCGTCGCTTTCATCTCCGCCATCCCCGTCAACCTGCGCGTGCGCAAGAACAACATTCTCTGCTCCGAGGTCAACTTCATCTGCGTGCACAAGAAGCTCCGCGGCAAGCGTCTCGCGCCCGTCCTCATCAAGGAGATCACGAGGCGCAGCAACGAGCGCGAGATCTGGCAGGGCCTGTACACGGCCGGCGTCGTTCTGCCGACCCCCGTCAGCACGTGCCGCTACTACCACCGCGCGATCAACTGGCAGAAGCTGTATGAGGTCGGCTTCAGCCCCCTGCCGCCCAAGCAAGCGCAGTACCAGAATTCGCAAGTATCAGCTCCGACTTCCTTCTACCAAGGGCTTGCGGGAGATCCAGGAAAAGGATGTCGACGCCGCGTCTTGACCTGTTGAAGCGCTACATGGGACGCTACGATCTGTGGCCCGAGTTTGATCGCGAGGAGTTTGTCCACTGGTTCATCCCCAAGAAGGAGGCGGCCAAGGAGCAGGTCATCTGGACCTACGTCGTCGAGGTAAGCCATTTAACCACTGCATGCTGAGAAGGAGCCGCGGGTCTGACTGAGAAACAGGACGAAAACAAGGAGATCACCGACATCTTCTCTTTTTACTGCCTCGAGTCGTCCGTCATCGGCAACACCAAGCACCAGAACGTCCGCGCCGCCTACATGTTCTACTACGCCAGCAAGGTCGGCCTCGCCGAGCCCTTTGACAAGGACGCCCTCAAGGTCCGCCTCAACTCGCTCGCCGCCGACGCTCTCGTCCTCGCCAAGAGGTTCAAGTTTGACGTCTTCAACGCTCTGTCCATCATGGACAACGGTCTCTTCCTCGAGCAGCAAAAGTTCGGACCCGGCGACGGACAGCTCCACTTCTACCTCTTCAACTACCGCGCCAACCCTATCAAGGGCGGCGTCGACGCCAGGAACCGTCTCGATGAGGACGGCCTCAGCGGCATCGGCCTGGCAATGCTGTAGACGGCCGATCATGCTATGCTAGAAGAACAAAATTTGGATTGCAGTACCCTTTCTTTGACGAACTTGATGAAGCAGAGGAGGCCAAATCGGCCAGGACATAGCGTTGATGTTATGCTAGTACAAAAGAACACAACAAGCATGTCCAGAAATCGTCCAAAAGTCGTCGCCGCCCATGTCTGTCTTCGTTGTGAAACACTCGCCCGTCTGCCCCTTTTCATGTTTCGGATGTCTCGTTCAGCCTCTCCCCGACCGCCATCCGCTCCGCCATGAAATTCCGACACACTCAACCCTCTCATGACGGGGGCATGGCCCATGCCCTCGACGATGAGCGCCACTGACGGCTGCAGCC
>NW_003315035.1:1568141-1576590 GCF_000150825.1 Verticillium alfalfae VaMs.102
GGGACGTAGCGATCGGCGCTGGGCGGGGGTCCGCAGCGGGGCGTCGTGCCGGGGATGGGGACATCGGCGGCCTCGTCCGGGGCGATGAGCCAGTCGTTGGTGAAGAGGCGGTCGGCGGTCTCACGGATGGCCTGCTCGGCGGACTTGGGAACGAGGAGCGTGAGGCGCTCACGCAGGGTGGAGACGATGGTCTTGTTGGTCTCCATGGTCGCAGCCGTGCAGAAGAGGGTCCAGGAAGCGATGCGTTCCGGGATGAGAACGGCGAGCTCCTGCGAGATCATGCCGCCAAGAGAGATGGCCGTGATGTGGAGGGAGCGCGGGGCCGTCCAGTCAAGGTGGTCGATGACCTCGAGAACGTCGCGGGCCATCTGCGACGTAGTGTAGCGCTGCAGGGGGCTGTCTGAGAGGCCGATGCCGCGGTTGTCGATGAGGAGCACGGAGTTCTCAGTGCCGTGGTCGTGGCCAAAATATTTAGTTTGGCGCTGCCAGGATGTCGCGAGACCAGCAAGGCCCATGATGAGCTGGGAGTGTTAGCAAGGGCAAAGAAAAGAGACGAGGTAATAGGGCCTTGGGCGGCGCACGATGATCTTGCGGGGTCCATCACCGTGAACCTCCCATGAGATGTTGACCGGACCGCCGCGGTCTTTGGCACAGGGGAGGAGGCCCTTCTTGTGAGGTTCAAGATTCCAGACAGCCCCAGGGTAGGCGGGGTGATTGATCGTCTCCTCGGCGGAGGGAAAGGGGTTTCTGGACCGTGTCAGTATCTTCAAGCGCGGATATACATGTCCCCCTGTGTATCTCACGATTCTGCCATTATTTTTCGGGGTTTGCCTTCGGATGTGAACTCTGATAGTGCGCAATTGTCTTGAGAACGTGCGGCGGGTTTAACGAAGACAGACAAAGATGCACGTGCAATAATGACAGGATATGAGCGCCAGAGAGAATCAGATAGGGCGATGAAGAACAACGGATTGGGATTCAATTGCTATCGCAACAGCTCTGTCGCCAGATTTTTTTGTCCTTTCAGGTGTTGGTTGGACTCGTGCCGTTCATATATATTATTTGAGATTGGCAACAGCCCGCGACAGACTGCAGGTGTGAGTGATGTTGGTTGGAGGGGACGACAGCAGCGGGATGGATGGTGTTCACAGTGCTTTCCCCCTTTAGGCAGTGCCTCGGCTCGCTATTTCGACATGCGCTACTACTAGTCACACCATTCGTAGGAGATACTGTCCAGCAACTGCATGTAGCTTGACACATCTGCGCATCAAGATACACCACATTAAAGGAAAAAGCGAAAGCAGCCTGGGCAGTCAAAGTGCAATTTTATATGCTGAGATCTTGCATGTAGCCGGCGACAGCACAAGTACCTTGTAAGTACCTATTCTCTTGCGTTGTGCTGAGTGACATCACGTCGAGTGCTGGGGGGAGCAAGAGCCCCAAGCACAGTGCCAAGGGTAGCATTCACCGCCTGCCGTTTGGGGGAGCTTTTGGCTCCCTGTTGGCAGGAGCCACGGCGCAGCTCCTCAGCGTCGAGCTTGCCACTTGGATATTCCTATCCAGACCATCCATCGCATCACAGCATCGAATCTGATCATTGGCGATAACGCACCCTCGACGACCACCCACAACTTCAGGGCACTCCCTGCGAGATATCGACGCCACTTCACGAGACTGCTCTGTCGAACATGTCCTCCCGTAGATCCTGACGAGCAATATGTGGCATTTCGCGCCATCCTCCGACAGTCTTACGCGGCCGCGAATCGCCGTCGCCGTCGTTTCCGCCATCGCGGCCGCGTCTGTAGGCTACTATGCATGGCAGTCGCAGGGCGACTATGACAATGCTCTGATCGGCCAAGGGCTCCATCGGAGCAATGCCGTCCGACGCTCACGACGCTCCCGTCGGGCATCCGCCTCCTCCTACGCCTCTCACACCGATGAGAATAATGCCCTTGAACCCGCCCAGGCCGCCAACGACGGGGACACACTTGTCGAGGAGTGGTGGAACGATCCAAACGTCATGCAGCCGCCGGCTCGCGCTGGTCACAACATTGTCAGCCTTCTCTTCCGCGTCTCCGAGGACAATGCCCGTCGCAACGCCTGTGTGCATCGAGGCTGCGCCTGCAATTCGTGCGGCATGGTACCCATCAGAGGCGTGAGGTACCGGTGCGCGAACTGCGCCGACTTCGACCTCTGCGAGACGTGCGAATCCCAAGGCGTCCACATCAAGACTCACATATTCTACAAGATCAAGATCCCTGCCCCTCCCTTCGGTCCTCGTCAGATGCAGCCCGTCTGGTACGCTGGTGATCCAGACACCTGTATCAAGAATCTGCCGCGGGGCCTCATCAATAAGCTCAGCAAGGAGACCGGCTTTGAGCGACCCGAGATCGAGGCTTTCTGGGAGCAGTTCACCTTCATGGCCAACACGGAATGGAGGGAGGATCCTGATGGTCTGCAACTCGCCATGGATAAAAAGACGTTCGAACGATGCCTGGTCCCCTCGGGCGGATCGCGACACGCCACGCCCAATCTTATACATGACCGCATGTTCTCTTTCTACGACACGAACAACGACGACCTCATTGGCTTTGCTGAGTTCCTGCAAGGGCTAGCGTACCGAAAACGCCGCGACAAGCTGCGCAGGATATTTCAGGGCTACGACATTGACGGTGATGGATTTGTCAACCGCCGCGACTTTCTACGCATGTTCCGCGCATATTACGTGCTGTACAAGCAGATGCATCGCGATATCCTCGACGGACTCGATGACCAGCTCATGGGCAGCCAGGAAGCCCAGCAACTTGTCACCAGTCGGCAGCCCCTGAGCAGTCTTTTTGGCCGTGAAGCACGTGTCCCCCGCGACAATCGTGATCTGACGGGCGAAGGCAAAGTCTTCCACCCTAACGGGGACGTGGAATTGGAAGAAGGAGAGTCCAGAGTCATCAATGCGGATCGAGGCGACACCTCGGCGAGGGAAGACGTCCTGACTCGCTTGTTCGCTGCCACAGACAACATGAATTTAGGCCACACATCGTGGCCTGCGCAGATGGGTTCGCCCGATAGTCAACCATACTGGGATGCTCTGCTCGATCCACCACGTACCCTCGATGAGCTGCCCGCCCTCTTGATAGGTTCTCGACGCCATGAGGATGACGAGGATCCCGAGGAGGCCGAACTGACTAGTCCCGAGGAAGAGAGTGCTCCCGCCAATCGTTTGGACGGGGGAACTCTTGCCCAAGCAGGAGACGGCTTGCGAGTCGTCAACGGAGAAGACTCCTCCCCATCGAGAGTTGACCCAAGCCACTACACGAGCACAATACCGACCGAGAGCCAATTACGAGCCCGCTTCATGTCTGAACGAAGGCGACTGGGTTCTGCCGATCGGAGCCGTCGTGCGGAGACACGAAGGCTGCTCCACGAGCGGTGGAAGAGACGCAACTTCTACCTTGATGAAGAGGAGGGTGGCGCGGCGCCCGAAGGCTGGAACGAGGACGAGGACTTTCTTGCTAATCTCAACGGTGTTGCTGGCAGCTCAAAGGCGGTCCAGAACTCAGGGGCGGCACCACGGTCCAGATCGTCGTCCAAGGTGCGCTTCGCGGCAGATGGGGCAGAGCATGAATCTCAGTCCCATTGGTCCCAGCCAGCGCACAGCCTTGAGATCCCGGACGAGGAGCGGGATGCGGGCAAGGAAATCCTCTACCAGGTGACGCAGCAGGCTTTTAATGAGTTGCTGGACGCCATCTTCAAAAAAAAGGAAGAGCTTGCCTTTGAGGCTGCCGAAACACGAGCGTCCAGGAACAAGTATCGGTCACTGTTTGAGGACATTGACGCCGAAGAGCTTGACGACGTCGAAGAGCTTGATTACACCTCTGCTGAAGGCAGCCCCGTCATCCAAAAGAGACAACCTGATGGTCGGTCTCTGGACGAGCTGCTCCACGTCAGCGGCTACACGGTCGACACAGATCTGGTGCCCGAAGCGATGCTGAACGCTGAACATGCAGCGGACCCTGAAGCCAGGCCTGAACCTGCCAGCGAGGAACCAGCAGCAGGGTCCGTTGATGAGGCGAAAGATGCGGACGATGAGCCTGTTGAAGGACCCCAGGAGCCCCACCGGGACCCAACCATGCCCCAGTTCCGGCCGAACAGTGATGTCAAGCCCCACGATGACAAGGCCCAGACGGACGTTGCGACAGCGGCTGGCGCGTCTGGCAAACAAGCCGAATCGACACTGAAGACCGCAAAGGGATCTTTTGACCAGGCGGACGAGGAAGTTTCCCACGCTGTTCTGATCGGTTACAAGCGACTCGACGTGGCAGAAAAGGAGGCCGAGGAGCGTGGCGGCTGGGGCAAGCTGAGCTTCGAGGAGTTTGAGGACATTTACAAGAGCCACGAGATTGCCGGAAACCGGCTGGACTACCTGGGCAGCTGGGTTGATTTCTGCATTCCTTAGGGAAAACGGATGCACAAGTGTCGCCACTGGCGAGGCCGCGCTGGACGAGCCAGCGTCGAGAGCGAGGTCATTCGACAACACAGCCTGTTGATGAGTCTCACAAACATGCCCGTCCCCTTCTTAGCCTGGCACCAATAACATAAGAGGCAAAGCGGTGAACACGATTGGACATGGAAGCCGAGCACCCCCGCGTCAAACACGGCATGGGAAAGCAGAGAGACTGCCGCCTGCAGAGAGGAAACAAGAGGAAATTACGGGTTCTACTGCCTCGAAGCGACAGGCTCAAAGCCCGTTGTCGAGAATGGCAAGATGGGTGACGGTTTCAAAGTGGATCAGGCGAAGGGCTGGCAAAAAAAGGAAAGAGTGTCAAAGCTCGCGGGCCGGCGTGAGGAAGAGGCCAATTCTCATATCAATAGCGTGTGCCACAGGCGGATCATCTGTCCCGCTGGGGGACGGAGAGGGGTTCATCCAAGACTTGGGTAAACAGTGAAGGACAACAAGGCGGAGCAGAATGTCTCTGAAACGCCCAGGCCGTTCGTGTATCATTTTTGTAGGATTGCAGTCGTCGAGTAGAGAAACAGCGAGGAGTATCTTCATTGTCGAGGGTTGCAAGCTCGTTTACGGTGTTTGTGTGTATAATAGGACTAGAAGAGGGCCTTTTGAATTTCATTCACCAGTCGAGACATCTGACCGGCGGTAGCAAAAAGTTGGCAGGAAGTGATCATGATGGGAAAAGGGCATATTGGTCCTCAAAACAATGGGCCTGTCGTGTGTAAGGTGGTCTCGCCACTCTCGTGCTACCACTGCAACTGGAACTTGGCCGCAGCAGAACGAATAGGACAAGGCGGTGGACTGATGAAGTCTGACAGCGCAACCACCCCACTCATACCAGACAAATGCCAACTGGAAGGGGACGCCGGGGAGACCCCCCCCCCTCTCAGCGCCCCCCAATCGGAACAAAGGCTGCGACATTAGCGGGTTCACCAGAGGCGGGGTCTCGAGACGGTTGCCAATGACGTGAGAACCCGAGCACTGTGCACCAACTCGGAGCTGTTCGAGCTCGCCCCAGGGAAGGTGCCCAGGGGACTCGTCCCCTGATCGAGGTGCCTACCAGCCTGGGTGCCAGGTAGCTTGGCAAGCTTGGGTAGGTAGGTACCTGCCTGGGCGAGGCAGGTGGGTCGGCTCTTGGCAGAAAGGAGGAACGAGGTGACGTTCGGTGTGGGTGTGCAGGGACTTCTCAGGGTCTGATCCGCGCCCCACCAGGCTTCGTCGGAATCGACTTTCGAGACTTTCCCATCTTGCTGATGCTTGTTCCAGTCGGCTTCCTTCTGTGTTTCGCCACCAACACAGACCCATGGAGATGAGGAGGTTGAGTTTTCCCCATTTGACACTTGCTGCGCAACACATCATCACCATCACGATATAGCCTGCAAGACTCGCCCTTTTTCTTCCGTGTATAGGCCAAACAACTCTTTCCCCATCTTCAACCCCGCGTCGTCTCCAGCACCTACTTGCCTTGAGTACCTCACCCTGCCTCTCCCGTTGGCGAAGGTACCGAAGGTACACCTACCTACCTACCCTGCTGAGGGTACCTGATCGACAACAACTTGAATGACTCTGCCAGTCGTCCACCGCCGAAGCTGCCACTCCCAAGCAGCCACCATTTCTCCCCCGAACCGGTCACCGCGGCCTCCACGGAGCCATGATGGCGGCGTAGGAACGAGCCACCGCTTCTGGCTCGCCGACCTCAAGGCCAACGAGGCCGCTCTCGCTCTCGAGCCCCTCCGCGCCGGCGCCTCCTACTCGCCCTCCCCCTCGAGCACCTCGTCGGCCGACCCCCCACAAGTCCGCGTCGCGAGCCCCAGCGCCGACCTGCACTACCGCGCCGCCGAGCTCGCCAGCATCACCGAGCGCTTTCGCGAGCCAGCCGCCGTGCCCAGCGCCGCGCGCCGCAGCCCGACGCCCGCCGATCTCGTCGCCATGTCGCGCCTGTCGAGGGACATTGTAAATAGCCTGGCTGAGGTCGCGAGGCATCACCGTCGGCAGGAGGGGCGGGGGTCGACCATCACGGCGCCGTCGAGGAGTGACCTCGAGAAGCTGGGCGGCTTGAGCGGCTTTCGAAAGGTGCGTTTTTCTTCTCCGTCTTCGTTTTTTCTCTTCCTGCTCTCTCTCTCTCGCTCTCTCTCTCTCTCTCTTTTCCTTTTCTTTTTGTTCTCTCTCTTTCTTTTCCTCCCTCTTTTCTCCTACTCATTCTACAAACGCCTTACAGAGAGCTGACCTCCTATAGAGAAAGGCGAACTCCGCCTTGTGCCAAGAGTGCGGCACCGCCGTCTCGCCGCAGTGGAGGCGTGGCCCGGACGGCGCGGACACGCTCTGCAACGTTTGCGGGCTGCTGTACGCGAGGCGGATGAGGCGGCAGAAGCTCGCTTGGCAACGTGGGCCTTCGCCAGATCTTGTGCGTTGAGGAGGCATTGAGAGATGCGTGGTGATGACGAGACTAGTGCACGCCGTTTTTCTTCTTTCTCCTTCTTCTTCTTCCCTCCTTGCTTGTTGAGGCGAGGTCTTCCCGGTTTCTTTCTTCTCTGGTTCTTTTCTTTTCATGCTTCTTCCTGGACGGCAAGCAGTGTACGACTGGCGGCGTCCGCTGTGTTTCTTCGGCGTTTTCGGACTGATGGGAGATACCCCGGGTCACTGGACCCATGCTGCTTGTACAGGATTATATGAGGTTTGTACGTAGCGGTTCATCTACTCTTTTTGAATACACTGTGCTTGAGATTGCGCTCGGGCCTTACTCGTTTGAATTTGAACCTCCGTCAGTACGGAACCTGTTCCACGTGGAAGAAACAACGATTGCGTCTACATCAACACGGTTCCCAAGAGAGAGCAGCTCGCCGTGGCCATGGCAGAAACTCTGCGTGATTCGTTTATGCAAATTCATAGCTCACAGGCTAAAGGTGTACGCAAGCAGCCACGAGGGCAGCAGAACGCCTGTATCCAATCAATGGCCAAGAGTGTCGCCCAAGCACCAGCACCAGCTTCGCAACTCGCTCTGACCCCTTACGGCCACCCTCAACATGCGTTTTCGAGAGACAGACACGAGCAGAATCGAACATCTCTCCTGATTGGCTGATCTGCAGCCTGTTCCCCTTGGAGGCTGCAGTTCTGTGGTTCAAATGCGACATAGATCTGCCCACACGGCGATGGTGGCGGCTTCGATACCAGACCCTCTACAGCCCAGTAGCAACCTCCACACCATGGCCCTGCATAATGTGCGCGGCGACGGCAGCCAAACATGCCCCGGAAACCATTGTCAAGAGCCGGCACCTCGTTCAATCGAGCGGCAGCACTTTATTTGTTTCTGCCCCCGCGAGGACTGGCCGTGTCCTGGACCCCGTCGGGGACCTGAAAGGGGTGCCGCGGGGCACGACGCTCCGCCCTGCTCGGAAGGGCCCCCGCAACGGGAATCGCGAATGAGACGGGAATCGCGACCAAAGCCGATGGCATGATCCCTTGGCCTGTTTGCTCTTTGTTGCTCGTCGAGACGATGGGTCGAAGAAGGAGAACGCGAGAAGACGCAAGCTCGTGGACTTGCTTGAACAGAATCGTCGAGAGAGCAGACCATGAGCAAACATCGCCGGCTCTCAACGCCAACGTCAACGTCACCCAGCCCGAAACCCAGAGGACATGGCAGGATGCAGCCCGGCGCTCGGTACCGATCTTTGACGGAAAAGTCCACGATGGTGCCAAGATTGCCAGAGACGACAAGCTTTAGTTTTCCGACGCCAATGCAGCTACCCCAGTTCCTGGTCCCTTCCCCGGACTCGCCTGAGCCTCACGCAGCGGGTAGAACGGCCCAGGCTCAGCTGATAGTGCTCTCCTCTCGTGAATAACGGCTTACTTAGGCGATCAGGATCGTTCGGAATTATATGCTTCTGGGGGCATGGAACGACTGGGTCCGGCGTGGCGTGGCTATGCGGCATCCTCATCTCTCAGAAG
>NW_003315035.1:1576817-1583413 GCF_000150825.1 Verticillium alfalfae VaMs.102
TGCTGCGGGCTCGACTTGCGTGGTGCAGAACCCCTGGTACTCGCAGTGCTGCCGGTGAGTTACACTCGACTTGGATACGGGACGTCACTTGTACTGACCAGATACCAGGCACCGCCGCTCCTCCTCCGGCCAACCCGACGACGACCTCGACGCGGGCCGCGACGACCTCGACGCGGGCCACGACGACTCTCGTCACATCGACGACGCGTGCCGCGCCTCCCCCGGCCACGACAACGGCGGCCGCGCCCCCCACCACCGGTGGCGCCTACGTCAAGACCAACGGCCTGCTCTTCAACATTGACGGCGTGTCCAAGTACTTCCCCGGCACCAACTGCTACTGGTGCTCGGTCGGCGGGCTCTCCAACGCCGACACGGACCTCGTGTTCAACAACCTCAAGGCGAACGGCCTCAAGATCCTCCGCGTCTGGGGCTTCAACGACGTCAACTCGATCCCGGGCTCCAACACGGTCTGGTTCCAGAACCACGCGGCCTCGGGCTCGACCATCAACACGGGCGCCAACGGCCTGCAGCGCCTCGACTACGTCGTCCAGGCGGCTGAGCGCACGGGCGTCAAGCTCATCATCAACTTTGTCAACAACTGGGACGACTACGGCGGCATCAAGGCCTACACCAACGCCTACGGCGGCACCCACCAGACCTGGTACACCAACACGGCCGCCCAGGCCCAGTACCGCCGCTTCGTCCAGGCCGTCGTCAGCCGCTACACGACGAGCAAGGCCATCTTCGCCTGGGAGCTCGCCAACGAGCCCCGCTGCAACGGCTGCAACACGGACGTCATCTTCAACTGGGCCAAGAGCGCCTCCGAGTACGTCAAGAGCCTCGACCCCAACCATCTCGTGACGCTCGGCGACGAGGGCCTCGGCATCGCCGGCGACTCGAGCTACCCCTACCAGTTTGGCGAGGGCACCGACTTCGCCAAGAACCTCGCCATCAACACGCTCGACTTTGGCACTTTCCACCTCTACCCCGGATCCTGTACGTCCCTTTCCCCTCATAGGCCCTAGGTCGGAGAACCGGGGACAGCTAGGTAGACTGGTAGACTAACAGCGCAACAGGGGGTGTCTCGTACGACTGGGGCAACAAGTGGATCAAGGACCACGCCGCCGCCTGTGTCGCGGCCGGCAAGCCCTGCTTCTTCGAAGAATGTAAGAGAGAAAAAGACTTGCACCTTTGGTCCGAGAGAGAACAGCAATGCTGACGAGATGAATGACAGACGGCGCGCCCAACAACCACTGCGCCATCGAGCGCCCCTGGCAGCTGACCTCCGTGGCGACGCCCGGCATGGCCGCCGATGCCTTCTGGCAGCTTGGTGACACGCTGAGCTACGGCAAGTCGCACGATGACGGCAACACCATCTACACCAACACGGACGACTGGACGTGCCTTGTCACGAACCACGTCGCCGCGCTTGGTTAAGGAAGGGAAGCAGACGGTGTTAGCAGGAAGGGAAAGGAGTGTGGTTCTGACTCGACCTGGTGAACAGAGCGCGAAGCAATCAGCCCAGTCAGATAGGACACCGGATAAATTGAAATATCGCCTTGTCATAAGACGATTCTAGAGTCACCCTGTACAAATGAAGAAGCGGCGTTAATGATGAAGGATGAAATCACCGTGGCCCTTGACGCTCACTTGCTTATCTTATCGCCAACGACGTCACCAGATAAAATGGCTTACCTAATGTCCGAATCATCGTCAAAAGCATCCCACGTTCTTTCCCACCAGACATCCCAAGTCCCTTCTCCAGTATCTGACCCGAATCGCATTGCCCCCAGAAAAAGATGGGCTCATCTTCGTCCAAAGCCGCCTCAGGCGCCGCGCGGAAATTCCCAACCCGCTCGCCAGGCGCCGCCGTGCCTCCAGCCGCAGCCCGCCAGCCCCGAAGCGCACCGCCAAGGCCGCAAGCCTCAACCACCAAAGACGAAGGTAAAGTCGCCACGGTCTCCGTCGACCCCGCTCCCTTTTCCCGTCCCGCGAGGCAGTGAGAAAAGACGCCAGGAACTCGATACTGAACAGCCGTAGCCATCGCGCCGACGCCGCAGACCCCGAGGTGACAGCCGACTTCTCGGCGCGCCTGCACCAGATGGGCATCGCCCAGCCCAACCCGACCTACAGCCCCTCGTCGCACGCGCGCCCCGCGCCGGCGTCGTCGCCCTCGGACGCGCACGCACCGCCGAGCGGCGGCACGGGACCACTCTTCCCCTCGGCGCGGAACAACTCGACCCTCGGCGCGCTCGAGGCGCGGCGTCTCGCGGAGGTGGCGGCGCGGTCTGAGTTTGAGGCGCTCGGCAGGAAGGGATTCCAGGGACGCGAGTTTCTCGACCTCAATACGATTGTGCAAATGCATGTTCTGCGCGACCGCGGCGTTGCGGACCGGGAGATTGAAGAGAGGTTCAACCTGAAGCAGGGCGTTGTCGCGAGGCTGGGGACGAGGGGCATCACGGTTCCTGCGAGCATGGCTGAGGCCGAGGCGTGAGGGCCGTTATCACGACACGCATGCAGGTATCTGGTTGAGAGACTGTACATCATTAGGCGTTACTATGGAACTGTATACCATGTACGAATACGAGAAAGTGAAGAAACAAAAATATCGGGGATTCGCGAGGGCAAGACGGAGAAGAAAAAGACAATGCCCGAAACCCCAAGCCCTGGCGCTCCCAAGCGCCGTGATGAAGACCCGCTTGCAAATCCAGATGGACACAACTGCCACCTAAGCTACCACGCCGCGTGACCACCGTCCATCCGCAGATCGGCGCCCGTCATGAAGCTGCTGGCGTCGCTGAGCAGGAAAACGGCGGCACCGCGGTACTCCTCGGGGGCGCTGAGGCGGCCGAGCATGTTGTGCTTGGGCCACTCGTCGCGGCGCTCGGGGTACGTCTCGAAAAGGGCCTCAACCATGGCGGTGACGATGTAGCCTGGAGATATGGTGTTGACGCGGATGTTGTGCTCACCCCACTCGGACGCGAGGTTGCGGGCGAGCTGAATGACGGCAGCCTTGGAGGCATTATAGGCGCTGGAACATGGTCAGTACGCTGTCTGTCTGGGTATGGATGAGACGGGGTTTTGTGCAGGGGCAGGAACGTACGGGCAGATGAGACCGCGGTTGGCGACGGTACCGCTCATGCTGGCAATGAGGACAATGCTGCCTTTGCAGCGCAGGCGGACCATTTGGCGGGCGACGGCCTGGGCCGTCATGAAGACGCCGGTGACGTTGACGCCCATCATGCGATCGACATCTTCGGCCTTGTACTCGAGAGCGGGCGTCTCCTGCTGGATACCGGCGGCGGCGATGAGGCCATCGACGCGGCCATGCTCGTTGGCGATGCCCTCGATGAGGGCATTGAGATTGTCGACATCACGAACGTCGGCGCGGTGGTACGTCAACGTGGTGCCCAGCTCGCTCTTGGCGCGGTTAGCAACCTTGTGAAAGTACGAGTCGGGCTCAGGCAGACGGTCAATGGCATGAACTGAAGCAATTAGTAGGAGCCCCGTATGGCCGCCGTTGAGAAGCTGGTCAGGTACTCACCAATCGCGCCGGCCTCGAGGAGGGCTTCTGCTTGGGTCAGACCAAGGCCTCGTGCAGCGCCAGAGACGATGATGACCTTGTCCTGGAGGCTGAACTCGGGTAGCCGAGTAGGCTGGTGAGAAACGGAACCCATTGCGGTCGATTGGAGAGGCCTGAGGGACTGGTGAAAGGGCCGAGCCGCTCGAGCAGAGGCAAATGGAGTCTTGATGATGCGCTGGGGTGCTATGACAAGTGCGGGGGTCTGTACACGAAGCAGTCGCGATGGTAGTCCGGCGTAAGGTAGTAGATGGCGGGACATAATGGCAGATGAACACAGCAGAAGGCGAATTTATAATGGAAAGAGATATTGCGAGAAGAGGTGTAGACTGGTTGGTCAGGTGTGTCGACGATGCTCTCTGCTTTGTTCAGGTTGTGTTGCGCTGGTGAGGCGGTAGAGGGGAAGGAAGGTCGGAGCTTCCGTGAGCGTCTAGGTCGACGAAGCGTTCCATGCCGTGCCACCTTGGCCGGGACAGCTCATCTGAGCTTCCCGATCAGCATTCACTAAGGTAAGGCATGCCAAGATGGGGCATGGTGACCTGAGCTCGAGCTGCCTTGTGCCGCTAGCAGCTAGGGCTCCCGCGACGTCCGGCGGCCGGCGGTCTATGTGGCGGGCGACATCGTGGGGGCTAGGTTTCGATTCTGTAGAGCTACGAGCATTTGCTAGGTCGGAGGCGTTCAGGCAAAGTACCCTGTCGTACCTCCAGCAGACCGAAAGGGGCGACAAAGCTTATGTGTACCTGGGTGAAGTGCTCCTGGTGCGTGGTTCTGGGGGCGCATTGGCCCTTGCGCATGCCTATGGAGATGGAACTTGAATCTTGGAACCTAACTTAGGTAGACTGGGGGATTCTCCATAGCCAGTGACAAGCCATGGTTTGTATTGCTGATGGTGCAAGCGATCGCAGCTCTTTTCCGGATCGGAGAGGCCATGTTGTCATGAGCACACGTGCTGAGGAAAGGATGATGTACTCCATCGTCAGGCCTCTTGGACAGCGAATCCTTTCGAGTGTTGCTTTCCTGATGCGAGCCTGATGTGTACCTCATTGCTGCTCGGTGGAACTGGTGTTCTCGCAGGACCTGAGGTAGTGTACCAGACACTGATGGCTGCAAGCAGCATGGTTCTGCTAGGGGCGTGATCAGCGGTTACCACGAGGGACGGCCAACAGTTCGAGAGCAGCCCGAAACAAAAGCGGATCCTGCACTCAGGGTCTCGCCTTGTGAAGCGCAAGCTCTTGTATCCAATTATGGAAATTCCGCTGTCAATTAAGTGAAGGACGAGCCGAAGATGGAGAAGTCAATTCTGCTATTCAAGACTGATCAATGTGACATGGAGAACATCAGAGGAATGGAGAACCAAGTGGCCGAGACCGCTTCAGTGGGGCTTCGTGTTACAGCGGCAGGACCAACAGGCGTGCTGTGCGGGGTTCCTTCCCCGCGTGCTGCAGTGGAGCACCACCACTGCACCACTGGAGATCACTGTAAGAATTCGGAAATACAGGGGACCCCCCCACTGACTGCCCCAGGTTCCACCGGCTTTCCCAATCTGGACTTCCGCAACATGGTACTCTGCCTTTGCCCAAACCCTCACCAGTCTCTTCCCATCTCAACAAACCTCTGTAGCCCAAGTCCAAGCTCGGCATCCCGATCATGATCCACCGCCTCCACCTTCCGTCCGCTGTTCTGGGCTCGCTGACGGTCTCGAACGTCTTTCCTGACGCGTCTTCATGTCTCTTCACACCTCATGACTACTCGCAGCACGCCTCGATGATCTGATCTTTGCCTGATACAGCACCACTTCGAACCCAGTACTCTGTCACGTCAAGCTGTCTGCGGCCGGTTCCCCCTGTCGCGCAATCCACCTCTGGACCAGCCAGAACGCCCGCAGATACGATATCCCCACCCCGAAGCTCTCGAATCCGATCGAGAGCCCCGCCACCGCCATCTTCCGCCGGATGAACCTCCCCCTGGTATCTTGCTTGGTGCTTGGCGCCGCCACGAGCATGATCCAGAGGAAGATTCCCGGCATGCCCTTCCATCGCGTAAGGTTGACCCCCCTTATGGCCTTGTAAGCCCGCTCTAGCGTCTTGTCGTCCTTGAACTGCGATATCTGGGCCATCGACGAGATGGACCAGCTGTAGATCAGCCCGGCCAGCCGCACCGCCTCTTCGATACGCTCCGCCTCGGATTCCATATCAGCAACATCCGCCACCTCCGCGCCCTGCTCACTTCGGCCGCCCTCTCTGCCTGAAACTTTGCTGAGCCGGTGTAAATCCAGGAGGCTGTGCTCTGGATCTTGCGAATACTGGCGGGTCCGCCGTCGGCCTCTGTGATTGAAGTAGTCAAGAAGCGGACATCGTCCAGGATCCTAGCTCCAGCTCCTGTTAATCCCAGCTTATCCTTAACGTCATCAAACGAAACATTCGATCTGATCAGTGGACAGTCAAATCCGTCTGGCCACGACGTTGGAATGGGGATCTCCTCCAGCAATACTGGATCGTTGCTCTGGAGGTAGAGCTCCGTCTCGAAGCAGCACGATATTTCGTAATCGGTCCTGTCCTTGTCGTCAGTCAGTCTGTCTCGACTCTGAGAAATGTCATGCCACATACAAGATGATGATGGACTCTCCCACAATGTCTTTGATACCCCGCAAGCCGCTCCGAAGGTTAATCATGTGCTTCATGCCCCTTAGATGCGCCCACATGCTGTCATCGGCGCCCCAAAACCACTATACGGCAAGATCAGTATTCCAGCTATACATCGTGAGGGCTTACTCAAAGTTCCTACCTCCATGACGCAAAGGTTGATGACCGAACGGATGACCTCCTGGGCAACCGAGCCAAAGTCACCCTTGAGCATCTCATTGATGCCAGTGAGGACCCTGGCTTTGATCGCTAGCGACTCGGAGTTGCGTGTCACCTCGACACCCTTCTCAAGCGATTGCGTAGTTGACGCCATGAGCATGCCGATGCTAGGGAAATAAGGGCGACTGCAACATCCATGGCAGAACTTCTGTCAG
>NW_003315035.1:1583551-1585253 GCF_000150825.1 Verticillium alfalfae VaMs.102
TTGAGAGTGCACACCTCAGTCAAGATGCCTCCGAAGGGTCGGAGAGGGACCATGGCATCCGGGTCGCCTGTCCCGTCGAGATAGAGATTCTCCGAGTGCTGTTCCGATGATCTCCCAACAATAGCCCTCTCGTCACATGCATCATCCGTTGAGCCATCAGTACTATCGTGCCAAGCAATGATTCTTGCCCTGGTTTTCGCCATGGGTGTCACGCGCCTGGTTCGAATAACGCTTGTGCCTGCCGGGACATAATTGATGTGCCGACCACCAGCCGAAGAGACTATGCTCACCGGGACCCCGAGACTGACGACTTGCTCTTCGTACTCGGGGGCTCGACTTTCGCCATCCGGGGCATCAACACGGAGAACAGTGCACTCCACAGGCGGGAACCGGCGCGAGCAATTGGCGCACGGCACGCCGTCGTTCCGAATGATGCACTGCCAACGCGTCGTCAGCTCTTTCCGTTTGTCTGTGTATCACAAGCAACTAGACCGGACCCCCGGTCTCCCCACCGAAACTCGGCGCCGGCCCGGCAATGATATCCCACACGTACCTTCTGCTTTCGCCTTTGACACTCGGTGCACGATTTTTGCACTCGAGGCCGTCGCTTTGGGGCTAAGGATGATTCTGCCATGATCGTTCCCTGTGGTCGTTACGTGTACAGGCTTCTTTTGCTTGCGATGGTGAGGATGAGCTCTTCCGATGGGTTCAAAAGAGTTGGGCTGTGCGAGGTTTATCCATGGCCATTGCCCATGTCGCTGCCATGTTCAGCTCGGGCGCCACCCGGTCATGGGCCCTGGATATTTGCATCGTGGAGTCGCCAATCGGGGACCCGGCGAGACCGAGTCAGGAACCGCTCCGTGTTCTGAAGATGATGCTCGGTTTGGTGCATGAGCTGAAGGGTTGACGTCCTTTCAGGTCTAATCTTTGCCGGCCGGTTCAGCTTGCCCTTTCAGCTCTGTCTCGCGCTGCAAAGAGAGATGGAATTTGCCGTTGATGATCGAACGCCCGGTGGGGGGAGGGGAAGGGATCAGCCGCCCCAGGCGTTGGAGAAAACCAGGTTTTCGCGACCTTTTGTTCTTGTTCGACCCAGGTCTGACGGTTAGGTTAGCTTCACCGTTTGGAGTTCCAGGAGCGTGGTCACCGGAACATGTTCAGAGACATCCAGGGGCCGGCAACCATAAAAGCGCCACATCATGCACGTCGCATCTTGTCAAATCCCAGCCAACCGGTTTCGTATTTGGGTGTATAGTCTATTAGTACAGAGAAAAAGTCTAATGCAGAGGAACGAATCGCAGGAGCCAGCGCAAGCAATGAAGAATGAATGTAAGAAAACGAAACGCAACGGGCAACCGAGATGAGAGAGAGGTCATTGTAGAATGAAAAGACACCCCAGCGTGGGCGGGAAAGCAAGAATAGATTGAATCACATGGCCGAGCATGATTCATGTCCAGCTCCAGGCAGCATCAGCAACGGCTTCAGCTCGAGGCCTTCTTCTTGCCCTTGGGCATGCGGACGAGCCAGTAGAGAGCCAGCGACGCGGCGATGTTGAAAGCGATGTACACCATGCCGATGCCAAAGTCGCGCCATCGGTTGTCATATGACGCGCTGACAGCGTCGAGGAAGACATTCGTGTCGGCGATGGGACAGTAGTTGCAGTTCGACTGGGCAGAGGGGTCCGTGAGGTAGCCGCCCCAGAGCT
>NW_003315035.1:1585353-1588773 GCF_000150825.1 Verticillium alfalfae VaMs.102
GCGTGTTGCCGAGACCGTCGACAGCATGGCCGACCACGAGATAGGAGAAGGGCGAGACGCGGTACATGAAGATCCAGAAGCGGGGCATGGCGTCAGGCGAAGCCAGGACACCGCAGAAGATGAGGCACATCATGAAGAGCACGTTGGCCAGGTTGCCGCCCCGCCTCGGCCGTGTCCGTGATGGCGATGCAGGCGTGCGCGAACGTGCAGGTGAAGATGAGGAACTGCCAGAAGAGCAGCCACATGAGGCCGCCGCGCTCCGTCGTCTGGCCGGCCGCCTCGGCGTTCTTGTACAGGCCGACGGGGTAGTAGACGCAGATGAACATGAAGACGGACATGAGCGAGTTCCAGGGGATCTCGACGATAATCTGGGAGAGCATAAACACCTTCCAGCTGTACGTCTTGGACGGCCGTTCCCTGACTTCGTAGAGCGAGCGCTGCGTGACAAAGTGCGGCATCTGTTGCTGGACGAGCTGGCCGAAAATGGTCAAGATGTTGAAGATGGCGAACATTTGGTTCTGCAATCCCTGCATACTCAATGGGGCGTCGAGGAACACGAGACCAATGAATAGGGCCACGGAGCAGCAGAGAATGAACTTGGAGTAGATGTAAGAAGGGGTTCTCCAGTACTGCTCGAAGACGCGGCGCGTGACGATGAGCAGCTGGCTCCACAGAGGCGAAGCAAACTCGCGGAACGAAGCTTTGTCGTCTGCCTGGGAGGCCTTGTCAGTGGCAGTAGGGGTCGCGTTCGCCTTGAGACGTTCGAGTTCATGGGAGACGTCCTGGTATTCGGGGCTGTCACGCCAGGCCTGGTGCCAGTCGACGTTCGTCTCAGATCCGGGTGCGGCGCCAATGGCAGAGAGCATCCATTCGGCTGGGTTCTCGCCGGGGGGGCAGGGTTCGGCACCGTTGCGCTCAAAATAGTTTGTGAGGGTCTTTGAGTTCTCTCCGATATCACCGAAATAGACGGTCCTACCACCCTTGGCGAGGAACAGCAATCTATCGAACCGCTGGAAAAGCATGGCCGAGGGCTGATGGATCGTACACAAGATAGACTGGCCAGCCTTGGACAGCTTTTCCAGTAGGTCAAGAATAGCCCATGATGTTTGAGAGTCGAGACCCGATGTGGGCTCATCGACGAAGAGCAGGAGAGGTGGCTTCGCAGCGAGTTCGACTCCGATGGTCAGACGCTTCCGCTGTTCAACGTTGAGGCCCTCGCCTAGCACGCCGACCACAGCGCCCTCGTATTCCTGCATATCGAGAAGCTTGATGACTTCGTCCACGTAGGCAAGCTTCTCGGCGCGCGGCGTCGACTCAGGCTGGCGCAGAAGGGCGCTGAACTCCAGGGCTTCACGGACAGTGGTGGTTTCGAGATGGAGGTCCTGCTGCTGAACGTAGCCCGTCTTGCGCTGGAATGACTGGTCGCGAATCTTGCCATCAACGAGCATCTCGCCAGTTATAACGCCCATGGACACACGATCAGCGAGGCAGTCGAGAAGCGTCGTCTTTCCGGCGCCAGACACGCCCATGAGGGCCGTGAGGGTACCGGGCTTGACCCATCCGTCAACGTGGTCTAGAATCCTTCGAGGTTCGCCCTTGATCTTGATGTCATAACAGACATTGTTCCAGTGGAACACGCTTGTGGAAGCCTGAATAACGCCGTCGGTGGACTTGCCGTTGGGCTTCTCGGTAACGGGGAGCGGTCCGGAAAGGGCTCCTTCGACATCGTCCTGGCCCTTGGCGGTGGTGGGAAGAGCGCCGCGGCGGAAAACAAGGACTTCACCCTTGGACTTCTTGGCCGAAATGTACTCCGAAGCGACAAAATAGAGAACGTGGAAGGCAATGGCAAAGCCAATGAGGATACCAACGTTCCTCCACTTATGGCTGTGGTTGTACTTGTAGGCCGCCTGGATATACGTGTCGCCGTTGACCACATCAGACCCAGCTACGGAGCCGACTGCGGAACAAGCCCTGTTGGTGGACGAGATGTCCTCGTAGCCCGCGACAGCGGAACTGGGCACAAAGGCGTTGCAGGTAAAGTCTCGGTTGTGGAACTCATTGATCATAAGGGCCTCGAAGCCATAACCGACAGGATCAATGTAGTTGATCCAGCGGCACCAACCCAACATGTAGTCGACAGGAATAACGAAGCCGGTGAAGATTACGAGAGCCAGGATGAGGATGGAGGCGGGGACCATTGCCTGGGACAGGGTTCGAGAGAGCGAAGCGCTGTATAATGGATTAGTGGATTGCTTTCCGCAAGACCATGCTCAGTTTGCGACTTACATGGAGCGGAAGATTCCGGACATTGTCAGGACCATCAGGAATGATACCAGCAGGAAGAAGAAGAAGGCACCCGGTTCGCGGTTGAGGTTTGTCATGAAGTAGATGACCAAATTGTAGACGATGCTGTTGGCGATCTTGTATGGCATATCCACCAGGACAGACGAGTAGGCCTCAGCGGATGCGTGATAAAATGCGTAGCGCACATGCTTGTCCACGATAGGTCGTTGGGCGTACTGAGTCAGAATTTCAAGGGCACTGGAGAAGGCGTTGGTTAAAATGGCAGTGAAGAGGACAACGCCACGGCTGTAGAAGGCTGATGTCGTTTGCGGCATGTTGTAGAATAGAGAGGAAATAATCAGACCCATGATCGAATTGGCGAGGAGTTGGAACACGGTCAAGGACGGATCACCCAGGAGGCGCTGCCACCCACGCCACAGGCAAAGCTTGACCTGTTGAGGGTACGACAGAATGAAAGGAGACTTGAGTCGTTGGTTCTTGGACTGGACAGCAGACTTGATGTTGCGGAAGGCCTGTGCATCAACACCGTCGACGGGGTGGACAGACTTGTACTCCTGGATCTGGACCTGTAGATCACGGAACGCCTGGCTGGCTTTCCAAGCCGCCGCAAAGTCGTCAGGGCTTCGAGGAACTCGAGACTCCCAGCCAGGGCGCACAACACGTTCCGAAGGAGCAGTCATAGATGTCAGGAAATCCGGAACTGTCTGGCGCGCTGGGCAGTCGAATCCGAGGTTTTCGAAGTATTCCTTAGCCCGCTTCGTGGAGCCAAAGAAGATTTGTCTGCCTTCATACAGAACAGCAACCTTATCGAACAAGTCATAGGCGCTCTGGGGGGCCTGGTAGATTGACACGGCACACGTCTGACCGAAAAGTTCCGACTGCAGCCTCAGCGTCTTGCAGAATTCGACAGCATTAGCCGAATCGAGACCACGAGTTGAGTTATCCCAGCATTGCAAAGGAGCGTTCGAGAGAGTAGCCTCAGCGATGGACACACGCTTTTCGCTCACCACCAGAAACGCCGCGAATGTATTCGTTACCTACGCGCGTGTTGATGGTGTGGCTGATTCCATACATGGCCATCACAACGTCGCGGAGGTGATCGGCGTACTGGTTGCG
>NW_003315035.1:1589062-1592569 GCF_000150825.1 Verticillium alfalfae VaMs.102
CCACCGTCAAGTCTTGCAGAATGTCGATACGTCGCTGGCCGCCGGTCTTTGACGTAAGCTTTTTGGCAAGCCCCGATACCTCGAGCCAGACATTGGAGACATCCTTTTGGTAGTCCGTCTCATTGCCGTAACCGAAGACGTTCATGTTTTGATAGCAAAATCCGGCCTGTCGGAATCCTGCGCCCTGCTCAGTGGTCATCTTGGCGAGGGTCTTCGCCCATGATCGCGCACTGAACTTTTCGCCACGGGGATTGAGTTTCGAGTTGGGGTCATCGCTTCCGAAAAGGGTTTGCGGGTTCCCTTGGATGTCGACGATCGAGTGTTGAGTGTACTGCCGGGCAAGGTCTTGCACGATGGAGTGTCGACGTTCCATCTCAGTCTCGTTTCCGGTGTCATCATCACTCGTCGATGTCGAGTCCCCAGAATCGCCTTTGCCTGCCTTCCTATCCTTCGATCCCAGATCCTGGCCGTCCAGGTATGACCTGCTGTTGTCCGTGGCGATGTGGTTTGCCATTTCGGCCTCGTTTACGTAGGTTTGCTGGCTTCCGTTGGGGGACCGAGGCGCTGCCCCCAAAGCCTCACCACCCTGAGCTGCAGAGTACATGGTGAGCTGTGGTTGGGGAAGACCCGTGAGATCAAGGGGAATTGCTCGTTGTGCGTCTGAAAGATCACTATTGTTAGATGGAGAATTTTTGGAATGAGATCCACGTGGGCGGACTCAAACAGTGTCTGACAGCAAAGTGATCGTCCTCACCTGATCCTTTCGAGATTTAGTTCGTGTATCAGGTAATAGTCTTCCGCCTTGGGCCTTTCTCTGAGAGATTGACGGGCGAGTTGGCCTGTGGAGGAACGACTTGTCCAAAGTCAACGAGGGACGTGAAAAGGATGACCCTCCCTTTTACAAATAGGGACGAACCAAAGTATGATGTAATGCAAGGGGCAGTAGAAGAAATCTGATGAATTCGATCGTGTTTTTCTCAGGAGATAGCGGGATTCGTTGTCGTTCCGCTTCACAACCCCGGACGGTCTCCTGTTCGATCCCGCACGCGGCCTCCATGGAACGCAGTACACGACCGGGACAGCCGGGGCCAGGCACGGGCACGAATCCATCAGCTAAGCCTTCTTCGGTCCAGGGGCCAACAACGAGAGAGAGAGAAAAAGACTCGGACTAACACGTATAACGGGGTTCACGGTGACGCATTGCAGTGAGGACCAATGGCGTATGAAACACACTGGGAGCGATGAAGGGGCTAATCACCGCACTGAGTCAACACCGAGCATCGACACTGGCCCTTGGACGCTTGTGACAGGCACAGCATCTCGGACCCGAACTCGAGCAGGGCGTCGAAGCATTTGCCGACCATAGTTCGCCCCACCAAAGGAGGGTCCAACGCGGTACGGGTTAGAAATCAGCCCTGTCCTCGGCCCCACACCCGGACCCGAACAAGACCCCGTGAGTCTTGGCATTTTTTCCCTGACCTCAACGCCCGCCCTTCCCTCTAGAGCCCTTGGCACCTCGGATTTCGAACAAATAGCCACTCATTCCCAGCACCTGCGACCTTTCTCGGACACGTTTGTCTTTCGTATACGTGCATAGTACCTCAACCGGCGAATGTCTTGGCATCCCCAGCAGAGGGTCCTGGGTTAAGCACTAAAGGCCTCACCGCGCCATTCAACACCACACGTTCAACCTGAAAAAGTCGCCGGCTGCCTTCGCGAGCGCGTCGTGGAGTAGGAATGTGTTTTCTTTTATCAAATTAGACGACCATCTCATGCACCGAACATCCATTGAATCTCGGCATGCAATGTTCGGTCCAAATGTGACCATCAAGGAGTCCCACTCCTTACCTCGGGGCCGACAATTGACTTCAACAACAAAGCTGATCTGATTTGGTGCTGCACAAGGATCAAAAGTTCGGGCACGGACTATTCGGAGAATGCGCATGGGACGACAATCTAGTGCTTCGCAGTACAGCAACATGCCGATGGCTTGTGAGTCCGGGCCACGGAGTTGGGCACAAGCCCTGATTGCAGTGGAGCAAGCGGGCAGTCGGTGTAAATCGTGGGCCCGCTCTAACCAACGACGGGCTCGAAGACCTTCCTTTCCCTACGCTCTTGCGTCTTCGTGTAACGCTGAGTCGATAGTAATCAGGAATGCCAAACCACGTGTTGGCACCTGAACGCACCAGGTTCACGTTCAAAGCTCACATAAGCCCCAACGGAGCCCGTGGCGTTCAGGGTGCTCCATGGCAGACGGCAAGTGAAACCTGGTTAAATGATATGTCAGCTTGGGCGAGGTAGTACTTTGGAAAGGAGTGATGATATTGCGTCTATTCATTTTGCAACGCAAGGAGTAGTTCCAAGCTCTTATCAAGATCTTGTGAGTCATAAATGAATACTACATAGGGATTCTTGGTCTCTTCAAAGTCAAGAGAACCGAGCCTAAGACTATTACAGAGTGAAGTCGACCGTGGCCAGTTAGCTTTGTGTACATGAGAGAGGCCTGTATAATTCTAGCCTGTGATCCGAGGATGGCGTTGGTGAACAGTCATCTTTAAGACGCTTCTAATTTGCAGCTTCAACGACATCCGATCAAAAACATCCCTCGAGGTGACTGATGAGCCTAGGGTTTTGACAACATACGCTCTGGGACTCTCGTCCGTCGACGATTATGCAAACCACCCCGCAGTCGACAATGTTGGTATGGGTGAATGGAACTGCCTCCAGCTCCATGGGTACAACTTGGAAGCTGTGCACCTTGAGGTTTTATTTTTTTCAATCTAGAATGTGACCACTTCTGTCACGGGTCAGACCCGTCAGTGCAGAAGCCTGGGGCTGATACTCCTGTGAATGCAGCTCAATCGACTACACCCGTTGATATGCGTGTTGTTTTGGCTCAATTGAATAGCTGAAGCCCATTGAAGCTTAGGGTCGTATAAGATCTAGAACTCATTCCTCTTAGGGCCAGTCTGTAGCAGTTACAAATGGTCGCCAGAAGTGGACATGAGCAACATTGCCAGTTCTAGTCCAACTCGTTTTCTTCCCATCCGCTTTGCCTATATTCCCCCATATTTATGGCGGCGTCCCTTCACAACAGTCTCACCGAAATGATCAAGTTTACCTTGCTAATTGGGGTGCGTGATCGCTTGGGACTGGTTCATCAAATTTGTGACTGAAATGGGCGCTGCTTCTCTTAGAAAGCCGGGCAAGATCGCCACGCGAAAATCATTCATGGCGCTGATACACGCACGTTGTATTTCCCCCCCAGCCATGACGAACAACAGCCCAATCGCCCGCCAAGAGCTCTCCTGTCATTCGTGATAGAAAAGGAGTCAACGTGCAGTTCCATAAATGGCAGTATTGACACTTGATGTTATATTTGGCGCGTGCCGAGATCCCAGTAAGGGCTGGAATGTTTGGTGGAGAAGCGATGAACCCGTGTCAGATTTTCTGAACGTGTTGCATCATTATGTCCATGATCAATTTGTGCCGGTATAAGCCTTTCAG
>NW_003315035.1:1592669-1623197 GCF_000150825.1 Verticillium alfalfae VaMs.102
AGGACTGCTGAGGCCAGGATTTAGATGTCTACTATCTATGGCTGCGACCACGTTGTCGAGAGCCTCTTCACTCTGCTCTACACTAAACACTGACACCCAGGCACAGCCGAAGCTGCAAAAAGGGCCACGTGAGCGGAGGTCACTTCATAAATCCTAGGTAATGGATGAAGTCTGAATATCTATTCAATCTAGCTATTCTTAGGATATCCTTGAAGTATCGGACGATCGATTTTAGTTAAGGCCCTGTCGTAGTAATCAACTACACCAGATTACTAGAATGACCTGGTTCCGCGAGCCGACGACTTGGTTGAAATTCTGTAGATACAGTCTTTTTGCTTATGCGTTCACACCTTCTTGTCTACTTTCGTGACTTTAAAATGACTCTCTATTTGCCCGTGTGAAACTGTATGATAATGAACTGACGAAAGTTAATTGCCTGCCCAAGGACCTCGATTCTATCATATCTGGAGAGAAGGTTGGCTGCAACCATTCTCATTTCAGCCCACGCGAAGCTTCGAGGAAATCTCAAGTCAGCATCAACTACTCCTTCAAGACATAGAATGACGTACTTAATTCCAATACAAGAGTGTTTGCCGGCAGCAAATGGGAAGTACGCTGTGATACTTGGCAATAAAGTTAGCCTGAACGAATTTTGTCTTGAGATTTTGGACATACTCAGCAGCAGGGATATCACCCCTTTGATCATCCGGCAGCCATCTCTCAGGGATTAAACTCAATGGTTCTGGCCAATACCTCTGATCTCGATGTAGGTCTCGGTAGGAAGCCGAAACTACCGTATGCGGAGGCAGATCGTAGCCCATGAAATTGATCCATTGATCACCGGTTCGCCGGCCCATCTCGGAAGCAATAGGATGCAAGCGGAGATTTTCCTTGATGCAAGCCTCAAGATACCGGTATTCTGGACTGCTTCGGACAGTTTTTCTCTCCACAATATCAACAAGATCATGGGGATCCTTGGGCGGGAGTGATGCTAGGAGCTTGGAACGCACACGGGGATTGTGCGCTAGTTCCAAGAATAGGCATGCCATAGTCCCGGATCTGGTTTCGGAGCCAGCTAAGAGGATCTCGGACATTTGGTCCAATACATCGCGAGAGCTCATAGTCTCTTCTGTGTTCGGCCTCCTGCCATTCTCAACGATGTACTGGAGAAGGTCTGGAGAAGAGCTTTCCTTGCTCCTTGTGCGTTGTTTTATGATCGAATCAATGGCCTTATTGAGTCAGTGCTGCGAGCGCAATGGGATCAACAGACGCTACTGTGGCCGTCACACCGTTGTCATCTGCTTGGGCCAGTCGAAATTGACATTCAGGCCCATACTTCGCAGGAATCTCTTGACGTAAACATACTGAAAACTGTTATCAAGGCTTATAGCCACTTGACGAAGTTTGCTCTTCATACCTTATAACTGTCTGCGAGGCCATCGAAGATGGCTCTTGGAATAGATTTCCAGATCTCATCCATGTATGCGTCACCTGACGAGCTCTTTGGGTTCACCTGCCCAAATCCTCTGCTGAAGGCGCTTTCCTCCATTCTGTCACCAGAAGGAATTAGCAAAAGAACATTCAAATGGTCCGTAGACCGAACTACACCTACATGTCAAGAGCAGCCCTGTGGAGATCGTCCATAAGATTAGTCTCAATCGCTTGCTCGGCTATCGAATGTTTCACCAGACGGTTTTTGTATTGTTCGAGAAGGTCTCTCATAACGCCCTGGAAGACGAGCTCCAGATTGTCCACATAGCCCACAGTGAAGGCTGGCGACAGGAACCGCTTGAGACGTTTATGGGGATGAAATCGGCTAGAAATCTGTAATTAGCCAGAGTTCGTCCATATCTTTCTCGGCTAGCTCAAGGAAATGGCTTCTTCTCTACTCACATCTCGCCAAAAAGGCCAGGGCTCTTTCTGTCTCGGGAGATTTTGGCATACATGGCTACTTTTGGCAGGTCTACAGTTGACAAAATTCGTTTGAGAGAGTCTTTGTCCGAAACCCAAATATGTCTAGGCCCCAGACGAAAGATTGGACCATACTTATAATGACTCTTCTCTAGTAGCTTCCAAATTTCTCCTGTGGAAAAAATATATCGCAAGTGGAGAGTTGTCAGCGGGGCGTACCATGGTCGTGGTACTTTTCGAAGCGGGGAGCGAAGAGTTTGGAAAATATGCAAGGCCTTGATGACAAAAATTAGGCATGTGACCACAAGTTCAAGAAAAAGATACCGCATTTTGGGGATTTCGTTGATGTGCTCTTTGGCAATGGGGAGTGCTGGGTCCTGCTTGACAAGCTACTAGGCCAGGCAGTCCTTTTAAAGCCAGAAAGGCACCCTCTTCTTTGAGGCTTTGTAAGTTTTACACGCGGTGACCACCTATTAGTTCGATTCGGGCTGCCACGGGTGCACTCGACCTAAGTGGGCGGCATAAACTCAGTTGAACAAACGTTGATAAGCTCTTACCAATGCATTTCATGTCACCACTATGAAGCTGCTGCTGACCGACTCACATGATAGAAGCATTTCAAGCAATCTAAACAACAGTGAGGCTAGGCCATTCTTTCAAGATTATAGAAGCTAGATTTCCATGACGTAAGCCCTAATGCCAGATTGACGATATAAGCGGGCTGAATCGGGATAAGCACAAACAAAAGAACCTAGTGGCTGGCCCAGGTAGAACTGAAATACGTTTACGACAAGTTAGCACTCATCCAGCAAATTGTAGAATCTGCACGCATGTCTTTTCAGTAGCTGGGTCATGCTTTTAGGGGTGGAGCAAAGGCTATTTTGATGGACACTACAGCGTACACGGGGGTTGGATCCACCAGAGTTACGAATGCCACGGTTGAAGTGTAGTCTGTCATGAGAAACTCACAGGTATAGCCAAACCTTCCATGAGATCATAGTAAAGTTGTACCTCTACCTTATTTCATGTACTACAGAAAGTATGGCAAGTATACGAGGAGGTATTCTGTTTATAGATTCAACACAAACCAATATCCTATAGAACTGGGGGTTTTCACTATCTATTTGCCGAATATCTCCTTGAAATAGAACCTTTGTCGTACGCACTAAGTTAAACTCTGAGGAGCTCGTAGCCAAGGCTCGTTTTTAAGTTTATTGAGCCTCACAAGAAAGCTTTGTCATACATTCCGATTTCGAGTGGCGGTCCCTTGGAGCCATGCTACCCATATCCTCTGATTATCACTCGGTCATACTCTGAACGCATGTTCATGATTATCGCTAATCGTATCATACCTGACAAAAGGTGCGCAACAACGTAACATGAATGGCTCAAAAGTAGGTGTCAATGATAATTAGACAACAGCAACAGTCTTTCTCGTCGGGCACCGGCTTTTCCAGTTATAGAACCTCTTCGGGTTTCCTCTTCGTATTTTCACCATAATGACGTTGATCAATCTAGACCTGACAGTACCAGCGAATATCAAACTTGTATCATCATGCGTAAACATCTCCTTTTGTCCATTCATCAATAGCACGATCAGGCTTCGGGGTCCCAATTGAGCGGGACTTATCAGACCACTAATTATCTCTATCTCATCCCTTGCGCTCTCGGGGAGATAGCTACTTGGAAGGTCTCGATGGCCACACGTTTCTGCACAGTTTGAGCTAGCTGGTGCAGGTAAAACATGTGATCAAGACTGGACCTAGTCGAACGGCGAGCCCCCTGCGCTCCAATCAACGAAATTTGTCTAGCGGTTGATCAGCCCTCTAGAGCGGTTCCCAGTTAGGTATCGGATTGAAGTATTAAATCGTGGGGTTGAGCAGAGTGAAGAGGCTTTCTGCACTAGGTCCGCAGGTCGTAGAATCAAGATAGAGGGTTGGAAAAAATCTGGACTCTGGGCCTTTGCAGCTTGGAGGGCCCCTCCGCATACCTTGTACACACGTTCTCGTAGTCCTTAGCCCGTAATCAGCCCCCGTGTGCCGTGGCTCCGAAGGGTTCTCCTTACACACGGCCACCCGCTTGACGCCATTCTCCAACACACAGCTTTTCTAACAAAGGGTCTCACCAGTGCTGACCAATCGTACGAGCCATATCAATGCCATGTTAGTCGGGCATGGAGTAATCCTGAGTGCTCGTCGTTCCTCGCATTTCGGCCGCAGATATAGCGATAGGCCACCTCATAGACGGCGGACCTCGTAGACGCCTGCCAAAGACAGACACGAGTACCTGGATCATACAGTCATGTCATTCTCCCAGCGGAATACGAACGAGTACCACATCGAGACACCACGTGGTGGTTTCCCACACTGCGACCCTGCGGTCTTGGCACCGGCACGGGTGCCGGCCGCGGAGAGGGGAACGGTCTCCACTCGGCTAGCCAAGCTCCGTGGTCTGATTGCTGGAATAACTCACCACGAGCTCCGGCTAAAAGGGAAGACCGCTTCCTCCCACGGATTCGGTCTGTGATCAACGCGACGAAACGGCCCTGAGCTGATATAAATCGGCATAACCGACATCAATTTCTCCATCGACTTGGTAGTGTGGGCTCGGAGAATTGACCTTCACTCCGTCACCAGTCGCTTTGCGCCATCCCGTCGGACCATTCGAAACCATGACATCCTCGGAGAGCGCCGCCACGTTCACGAACCCGATCATCCCGGGCTTCAACCCGGACCCGACGGTCTGCGTCGTGCCCGCAACAGACACGGCACCGGCGACGTACTTTCTCTCGACCTCGACGTTCGAGTTCTTCCCCGGCGCCGCCATCTACGCGTCGACGGACCTCATCAACTGGAAGCTCATCGGCCATGCCCTCAACCGCCGCAGCCAGATGGACATGCGCACTGTCGAGCCCGGCGCCGGTTCCTGGGCCAGCACGCTGCGGTACCGTCCGCAGGAGAGGCGGTGGTACCTCACCAACGGTGTCTTTCACCGCTATCGCCCTGCCGTGGACGAGCGCATCTTCCCCCGCGGCTTCTATGTCTGGACGGACAACATTTGGGACGATAGCGCGTGGTCCGAGCCTGTTTATTTCGACAATCCTGGGTTCGACCAAGATGTGGGTGACTGTCATTTCCTTTTTCAAAAAGATCTAGAAAACTGCAGACTAACGCAACCCTCAGCTCTTCTGGGACGACGACGGTAAGGTGTACCTCTCGACCACGGTTCGCATGGCGCAGCGCACGCCCGGCTTGAAGCTCAAAGACTTCGCCATCCATGTCTCGGAGATTGATCTGCCGTCTGGCCGCACGCTCACTCCACCACAGCTCATCCGCGCTTCACAGTTCGGTGTGGCCGAGGGATCGCATATCATGAAGAAGGGCAAGTACTACTATCTCTTCGTAGCAGAGGGCGGCACGGAAGCAGGTCACCAAGAATGGGTGCTGCGTAGCGAACAGGGGCCTTATGGGCCCTGGGAGGGCCAGGGCAAGGCTCTGTGGTACAACGGCCCGGACGAGGAGGTGCAGAGGACGGGACACGCCGACATATTTGAGGACGACAGGGGTAACTGGTGGGGTGTTTTGCTAGGTGTGCGACCTGTCAAGAATGGTGAGAATTGGCTTGAACCGCAGCTTGGCAGGGAGACGTTCATGGTTCGGGTCGATTGGGAGGATGATTGGCCTGTCTTCAACCTCGGCCGCAACGTATCTCTGGAGACTGTCGGCAGAGATTCCATCGAGAAGAAGGCGGTGGCTGATGAGAGCGGGATCAAGTGGAAGGCTGATCTGTCGAGGCCTGATCTGGAACTAGGATGGTACCACAAGAGTGAGCGCCTGTGCAGAAAAGTGGCCCTTGAACCAGCTGACTCTTCACAGATACACCCATTAAGCGGTGCCACTCGTTGACAGAGCGTCCTGGATATCTTCGACTCCACGGAAACTGCTACGAGCTCACGAGTCCTGAATCGCCAGCGCTCTTGTTGAGAAAACAGACATCTCTCAACGAGACTTTCCGCGTCAAGATGTCTTTCCAGCCAAGCAGGCTGGGATATGAATCAGGCGTCACACTATGGTGGAACCAATACTCGCACGCATCTATCGGCATCGCAGCGGTCGCGTATCCTATTGGCGGTGGCCTGCTCCAAACAATCGTGGTTCGGGAGCCGACAGGCAAGAACGGTGAACTCAAAACAACATATCCCCTGCTGGACACTGGCAAGAAGCTCGATACCTCGAAGCCGATACATCTGTCAATCGAGGCAAAGCCCAAAGACTACACATTGTCATTTTCGTCAGGAGACAATAGAACCAGTGTGTCATGCACGTCAGAAGCTCTGACAATTGCTCCTCCCGTAGGATGTGCGTTTTCAGGCGTCATGTTTGGTATATACGCGTTCGGGAAGAGCGAGCCAGCTCTGGACCCGGCCGACTTTACGGACATCGAGATAGTTGAAACTGCGTAAGGCTAGGTAGTATTTTGAAGAAACGCTGAATAGGCTAACATGGTCGCTGTTTCGGGATAATGCTGAAACTGTCTCGTCATTCTCGGGCATGCGTTGATGGCTGTTTGCACACTTCCAAGAACTGGCGGTAATGAACGAGATCTCGAAGCCTAGGCCGAGGCCGACTCGCCTCGTTCATGCTTCAGAACATCCTGTAGTGTGATTGTTGGATCCTCCAAAACTTGTCTCTCAACCAAGTCGTAGAATTGTAGGTATGTCTCTTCCCAAGATTTCGAGTAATCCGGCACAAACCCCGCCACTTGAGCCGGCGTAACGAGACTCATAACACCGTAGATGCGGTCGCGATGGTCTGTAACCTGCCTGTTGCGGATCGAGTGCGCAACATCCAGCAGTGAAGGGAGCTCGAGGCGGCCGTTGCGCCTCGACTCGGCGGCGAGACTTTGCTCCAACAACTCGCGCAGAGGTCGGAAATCGATCTCCTTCAGACCCGACTTTTGCCAGGTGGGCGACAGCTCTGCCAGCTTAATGCGTGCCAGGAATCTGCGCGTAGCCAACCCGCCCGTCCACTCGAACATCAGGTGTCCGACGTTCAACCCGACGCGCCGCGCGAGAGCGGCCTCTTGCACGACCCAAAGACGCTGGAAGTAGTACCGGTCAATGATGTCCCTGATTGCGGCGGTCACGTCTTGGATCTCCATGCGGTTCCAGGGCGCGTTGTCGTCGAACTTGTCACTGCCGGCGAGAAAAGCGAGAATATCCAGCCCGGTTTGCGAGTGCGCCGTCGGCCTGCCGAGCCAGACGATGACTGAGCTGGCCATGGCATAGATTTCAGCCATCAGCGGAATTTGGCTCGACTTTTCCTCCAGATTCTCTTGATCGATACACAAGGCATCAATCCAGAGGACTCTGTCCTTCTTCTTGTGTCGCAGCGAGTACAGCGCATCAGTTAGGTTTTCGCCCAGCCTCAGAATCCGATTATCCTGGCAGAAGATGATGTTTGCGTTCATATTGGCGCCCCAGACGTAGGAGAGTGCTTCGTATTCGGCGTCGTCTGTCAGAGCCAAATTGGAGAGAGTACCATACAGGGGCTCATTCCCGACCCCAGCATGGAGCTTGAGGACGCGGATGCAACGTCCCTCCGGGAGGGCCTGGTACTCGTATTTGCGTGCATCGCGGGCCTACGCAAGTCAGATGGATGGTCTGGATCGGAAGATAAAGACACTGGTACTGGCATCTAGAAGAGAAGACTGCGGCGGTGCCACCTTGTCCTCTGTTCGTCGGATCCAAACCCCAGCCGAGAATCGCTTGCCAAACAGGCGAAACGGCAAAGAGACGGAGCGCGAGGTGAGCTTCCAGTCGTACGTGACTCTATCAGCCATAGTGGGCTTTTGCTCTTGTTTTGGTTGACATGTTGTTAGCAAAATGGGCAGTGGTCCTGCTTTGTATCTGTCGGTTGGAGCTGAAACTGGGGCTGACTCTTGCCCGACGCTCTGCATAGCAAGTTGGCGCGTCTGATGTGGCAGCGAGATGATAAGCTGACGTAGAAAAAAAAAACAGAACGAGGCAGCGGGTGCGAAAGCGGCCAAATGAAATTTCGAGAGGCAAGTGGAATTCTTTCTGGCCGTTCTGCAGCCTTGTCAACCCGTCACTCTGCTTCCACTAAGGCCCTGTGGCCCCAAGGACCACGAGGGTTTAGAGGAGCTTGTATTTGTCTGCTGGATTGGCTCCGAGTGGCCATAGCTTCTCGAGTGTGTCACGTGCTGACTTAGTGGGTCATCATGTCCAGATTCACCGCGGGTGACGTAAGACTCGTCCTCTGAAACGATCCGGGGGGCTGTGCTGCTGTGCTTGCTCTCGATCAGTAATAAGCATGGCGAGCGTCAATGTGTTGGCCTGAATATCTCCCTCGTACCTAAGCCACAAACAGACCCTGTCTGGTATCTAGCTTTCTTATCTTGAGACTTACTGGCAACCCCCTCTTGCACCTTTTCAGGTCCATCACCCCGTCCGCCATGTCCCGCTTCTCCCAGTACGACACCGACGAAGAGCGCCTCCCCGAGGGCGTGACCCGCACAGGCTACGATGCCGACACGCAGACCTACTCCTACCGCGACAGCGAAGGCAACCACTGGGAGGGCGCCCCGGGAAACAGATACGGCCGTCTCACGCAAGGGTCACAGGGCGCTGAGAGCGAACCCTTCGTGCCCGGGACGCCACGGCGGTGGGAGCACGAGAAGGAGTCGTGGCGGCAGTCGTGGGCGCCGCTGCTCAACTTCTTCGTCCTTATCGGGTTGTTCCTTTGCGGTGTCGTCTGGCTGCTGTATCGGAACAAGGCGCCCGTCGAGAAGCTCGACTGCGGCATCGGCCAGGCGGAATATCGGATTGCAAAGGGGGACACGTGTTGGGCGATTGCGGAGGACAAGGGCACGAGCGTCGAGGGGCTGCTGGGCATCAATGATGGTTTGGACTGCGACAAGCTGCGTATCGGCAGGACGATTTGCGTGCCGTTGAAGGGGCAGCACGTGGGCTGATTTGCCGCTCGTGGTTGACGGGGCGATTGTCGAGCTATCTACGGCTCCACTGTGCAGCATAGTCAGTACCCGGGTTGCAGAAACGAGGCTCAAATTGAAAGAGAGAACGTTGTCCACTGGCGACGTCGAGAGCTCGAGAGGCAGAGAAAGTTGTGCCTTGTCGCCTTGGGCTGCGAGTCCCAGTGACACGGTCGAGGCCCATCGTGAGCGTGGCGGCGGTCCACTTCACATGCGATGCGTTTCCCGTCCTGGTTGCAGCACGGCGGGTTGTGGGCCACAATGGCTGGACATGGCTGGGCATTGTGGGGGAGCTGTATCTATTCGAGGTGTTTTGTCTGGGAGCGGGCATTGCTGGCGCTTTGGTGCTAGCCTGATCCTGATTGACGTGATGCCCGCGGATCCTCCCCGTCCGAGAGGAGCAGGGGCATCGCCAGGCAGCTTCCCACGCTCTCAATTCGAGCGAAGGCAGCATACACGAGCGTTGAAGACGAACGACAAAAGTTGGATGTGCCAGCTGTCGGTGAGCGACACGCCTTCTTTTCTACAGCAGCTCTGATGACTGAATCAATCGATACCAATGGCTCGCAGGATGCTGTTGGTGTGCTACCTACGTACCTAGGCACCCAACGTAGGCTATGGCCTGAGCCCTCAGGCTCTGAGGTCAGCTGGAATGGGCCAAGCAGGGAAGCGGGGCTGCGGGCAGCGGCGCCTGTATTAGCGCCTGTTTCCCCAGAGCCACCCTCGCCACAGCTGTCTGGGGAAGTGGGTTCCAGTGGGTTCCGGGCGGGGCCCCCACTGAAAGCAACGCCTGGGGAAGATCCATGGCCAGTGAGCCCCTGGGCATTACTGTGCTACTGGACTTCATCGGCATCGACTGTGCTTTGGGTAGAATAGGGGGTCATGGCTTGACTGTCTGTCCTCAGAACAACGATCGAAATGGGTCAAAAATGAGAGAATTGAAGCCATCATCCGGAGCATGTCCTCATCATCGCCTGTCGCTCAGGAGACGATAGTAAAGCATCATACCACTGTAAAGACGGAAGTGGCGGCCAGAAGCTCGCTGGGAGGGGAATACGACACAGCTGCATAACATGCCTCAACCAAGAAACGCGCGGTCTCAATACTACGCCCTCGACTGCGACGCAACGGGCCTGGTCGCGCAGTGATCACCCCCTCCTCTCGCGTTGCTTTCGAGCAGGGCATTGGTGGCTTGCCCGCGTGACGACGTCTGGGATGATGCGATGTTGATAGTACCTCACTCACCGGTGCCTCGCCGTGGTGTTTCAAAGTCACTGTGCCTTCTACCCCGCACGCTTTGCCCTTCGGTCTGGACGAATGAGTCGAGACACAGACACACACACATCCCCCCGAAGCTGAAGCATTGCCCCTGATCGAATGGCCTTTAAAGGTGTCCCTTCGACCTCTCGTTTCTTGACATAGAGCCTCCTCTCTTCTTCGTACCACCATCCATCATCAAGCACCGTCACCTCTTCATCAAAGAACAACATCAACATCAACCGATCTCTCACAGCTGCCTCTCACGACAGCTTCCGCATTTATCGCAGTCGACTTACACCCTCGTAACGTCGCTGTCCAACCACACAACCACCCACAAACAACCGCCTCACACCAGGTAAGGCCTCATCGTCTCCCCACTGCATCCTCATCCCACCCTTCTGACCACCATGCACAGTCACCATGCCTCCTCGTATTCCCGTCACCAAGGGCTCCGAGACCCTCTGCTACGGCGCCGCTACCGTTGCCGCCCTGGCTCCCCTCTACTTCATGATTCCCGGCGCCGAGCAGCGTCTGGCTTCGCAGACCGCCAAGTGGGCGCCCCGCTGGGAGCGTAACATCAGCTACTTCACCCCCTCGGCCGAGCGTGGCATCAAGCGCGTCGAGCCCCCCGTCGCCCGCACCGTCCAGGCCATGGAGAGGCGCCTGCCGCTCGAGAAGATGGCCAAGGGTATGGAGAGGCGGATCAACAACGGCATTGACCGCTTCAACAATGTCAGGAAGTAAGCTCTCGTTGGACGCAGTGAGAATTCTGGCGTAGACATGATGTGTACGATGAAAGCAGCTTGGTGAGAGGAAGAAGGTTAGATACTAGAGCGTGCCCTAGATGGTGACTCGTACAATACCTTGGAGGATGGAATACAACTTCGTTAAATTCATGATCGCTTCAACTGATGGGTGTAATGATTGACATGCAAGCGGCCTGCGCTGATCGTAGTCATTTCTCTCAGCATTCACCGTTCTAGCCAATTTCTTTAATGCCATGTTTACCTGGATGTATGATGATGGTTGTGATGTTTTGTACAAGAAACTTTTAATGCTTCAAACGGCAGAGCCAGTCTACCGACGAGGGTCCTCGTGGCTTCGGACAGTCGCCATGCAGTCGCTACGAGCCTTGACGACCAGAGAGTCGAGCTCTATGCTATTCTTCATCAAAGTCGAACTGTCCAAAAATAATCTAAGAAAGAGAATTTAGAGACGACCGCTCAACTGGTATGCATATTGGACCCCAGAGTAGCAGGCTGCTCCCCTGGTCATCCCTCTGTCATGCCTGAGACGTTGATGTGCGGATGAATGGCGAACTTAGGCGAAATCAAGTCACTCTTGAGGTTACTCAAAACTCATTAGACGTCATTCGATCTTGAAAAACCCATGACAATGTTTGGCCGATTGATCGGTATCGTGCTTCATGTATCGTCGCCGAGCAGTGAGCAGTCGCACGATCCTACCAGGGTAAATAGGCCTTGCTGCACATTCAGTGTACCGAAGATGGCACCGCTCCTTACTCCGATTCATCGTAAGGCATCATAGAGCGATGAAGATATCATCATCTGGTATCAGACTGTGCTGGCCATCTACCAGATCCGGACTTCCATGTATTTTGTCTTCACATTCACCTCGCTGTTCGGGAGTGTCAATTGACCTACCAGCCCAACATGTACGTCTGACTGTAGTGCTCTGGCACCACTCGTCGCACACCACAAAACAGTTGACGTACGCCGCAACCGCTGCACAGAAAACAAGGTGAGCGAAGGACAGAGAAGAGGGGGAGGGAGAGGGGATGAGAGCGCAGACCTGGGTGGCCATCGTTCGCCACTCGGCAGCGGCAGCCACCACAACTTGCAGCACACCTGAAGGATGCGAGCCAGTCATGTGCAGTCCCTGGCCTCTAGCTAGACGCGCCAAGGGCATTCCTGAACTCTACTGATGGTTGGGGTAGGTCGCTTCCGGGGGTTACAGAGCGTCAGGGGCCGTCGCACAGGAAATGAGCCCCCACGGCTGAGCCGCCGATTTGGGTGTTCAACCACAATGACGAAGACGCCCATCGGACTATGTCGCCAGGAAGGGGTTCTACGCGTGAGCAAGCCTACGCGTCCGAGCAAAAGCCATCACTCAGTGTCCAACTGAAGCAATGCTCTATTCAGGGGCAAGAGCGGGGTATCTCCCTGCTCACCGACCCCTACCGAGCACTCACCGAAGCACGCCTATCTTCAATGATGATAGCTTCGAACTCAATAAAGAGCACTGACACTGTCAGACTGTAGAACTGAGACAACGCTCTCCATCCCTGCGTCTGACTAAGCTGGTGACGACGCCCACTCACGAAATGGCTTCGTGGCCGGTAAAATCAAGAGAACAATGGTATCGTCGCGTGCACCCGAGGTCCCTGCCTATCGTTGCTTCAGCCGTCATCTCCAATGATAGCAGCCATCGCGCGGTTTTCACCCCTGGTGAGACCGCTGCAGCCTTGGCACGTCATCGCCGCCGTGATATTCATCTCCATAGCGATCCTCGTTTCCGCAACCCTGTTGAGCATTGCTTTCGGCATTCAATACCCCTCGAACGTGCCGCGCATCAGAGAAAAGCCCGGCGCCGGCCACTTCAGCCTGAGAACCAGATTAGCTTACTACATTGACTGCGAGGCCCTCTTCCGCGAGGCCTACGAAAAGGTGAGCCCCTCCGTGGCGTCAAGAGTAACCCCCATTGTTGAGCACGAGCGCTGAAAGCTGCGTAGTATGGCAAGTTTGGGAGGACTGTCCTTGTTCCCGGGCTCGGCCTCCGCACCGAGGTCATCTTGCCACCGAGTGCTCTGCGCTGGATGTTATCTCTCCAGGACAGCAGCATCAGCTCAAGCCATGCGTTCGTCGAGTTGGATCAGCTCACGTACACGCTGGGCGAAGACCGCCTGTTGATTGATAGCTGGAACGCCCTGATTGTGAAGCGCGACATGAACGCCGTGCTGGAGAAGGTTGCGGCTGTGCTGAATGACGAACTTCGCGTCGCGTTCGATGAACAATTTGGCACAGACACGGAAACCTGGCGCGAGGTGGATCTGAACAAGGTTATGCCTCTCATCATTTCGCAGGCTGCTGGCCGATACACCATGGGCCTACCTCTATGTGCGTTCATCTTCCTGTCTCGCGTACCAGGGCTGATAGAATGTGTCACCAGGCAGAGACGAGGAGTATCGGCAGAGTACGATTGACGTGTCCAACTTTTTCTTGACAATGGCCGCCGTCATGGGCATGGTGCCCGTCTTTCTCAAGCCGATCCTCGGGCCTCTTGCCGCCCTGCCGATGAATGCAGCACTCCGCAAGTTCCACAACCTAGTGCGACCGGAGTTTAATAAGCGCATGGACATGATTCAGGCTGCCGAGAAAGGAGAGCCCGTCGACGAGCCCGAGGACCTGTTGCAAATGGCCATACGCTACGGCCTGGCGCACCGCAGCCACGAGTTTAGTTTTCTCGAAATCAGCAAGCGCATGACCATCACGAACATGGGCACCACGCACCAGACCAACATGACCATGATCAACATGATGCTCGAAATCATCGACTCGGACGCCGAGTTCAATACCATTGCCGTGCTGCGGGACGAGATGCGCAACGTCCTCGGCGACGGGCAGGATATCAAATGGACCAAGGCTAAGATCGCCCAGATGGTCAAGGCGGACAGCGTCGGGCGCGAGACGTTGCGCAAGACGTCTTTTGGTAACCGCGCCATGCTACGCATGGTCATTGCCGACTCGCTCGAGACGCCGGACGGCGTCGTGCTGCCGAAGGGGAGCATGCTGTCGGTGCTGACGCCACCGCAGCACTTTGACGAGGCGACGCATGAGGACGCGGGCAAGTTTGATCCGTTCCGCTTCTCGCGTGCGCGCGAGGGCGAGGCGACAAAGAGCGGAGCTCTCGGGTTCACGTCCACAGGAGCGCACTTTTTGCCGTTCGGGCACGGTAGGCATGCGTGTCCCGGCCGTTTCCTCGTCGATTACGAGATGAAGATGATCATGACGTATATTCTGCAGAACTACGATATCGAGTTCCCGGAGGAATACCGGGGGCGGCGGCCGCAACAGAAGTGGCAGGCCGAGGCCCGCTTGACTCCATCTGACGGAGCCCGTATTCGGGTGAAGAGGCGGAGGGTGGCTCCATAGGAATAGATCATAACAAAGAACCATATTTCCTACGCTGCACTGGCAGCGGCGGCAAGTCAATATGCCTGAGCCAAGGCAGGGAGATAGCTCTAGCTAATCCAGATCAGTGATATCACAACGCATGAGATTAAGACCCCGTCTGGGTTTTGTGGAGAGCTGTGGAAGAGTAGTGGGTATTCAGAGATGAGGAAAGAAAATCTGTGCCTAGAACGACTTGATAGGTGACTCGTCTGGGTTCTTGGAAGAATCGAAACGATGCAGTTCCTTCTTCTCGTGTCCAAGGATGACTAGTCATTGTGGTTAGCTAGATCTCTCAGAACAAGAGACGGGCACCCTTACTTCTGTCAAAAAGGTAGTAAGATGTCACGAGAAGAATAGGCATGGCAATCAGCCCAGCTGTCCATCTCCTCGTGAGGCTATTGTATTCCTTCTTGTATTCCTTGCTATTCGGATCAAGAGGGGGCCGGGTTTTCGGGGCGGGCTTCTGGCCCCGTGGTGGTTCGGCGCGCTTGGGATTCACGGCTGTGGGGAAGTTCTGTCCTGGGCTCCTCACTGAAGATGCTGTGTGTGTAGTCTTCTCAGGCTGGACTGTCGCGTTCGATGGCGTGGTTGAGGACCTCAGCGTAGCTGGGTTTCGGTGCCGGTGCTGGCGTGGAGACCGTCGTTGGTGTTGTGTTGTTGCATTCTTTTTCACGCAGAGAGGTTCGCATAGGGAGAGGTATTGCTGGTTGGCTTGGTTCTCGTAGCATAGCATCGAAATGCAACTGAGTTGTTTGTCGAGCACGCTCGTAGCGGTCTATGTAACCGGGTTGGCAGCATGATTGGTAGCCGATGGGACGACGTCTCGGTAGAGGTACGCTTGTGCGGTAGTTGTGATATTTCGAAAGCGGCTGTGCAATCGATTGATCTAGACGAAGATTCTTAGGACAGTTTAAGGGATCCAGCGCAATTGTTGGTTGTGTAAGTGCTAGGTATGGTTGGCCCTTGAGCGGTCGCGTCTGATGTCGCGTTGGACACTTTTGTCGTGAATCAATCATCGATTGCTGGATTGGGTGGGGCCTGCGTAGCTGCGTGGTGGGGCAATCTGCACCTGCCCCCATCTGTTGCCAGAATGAGAGGACCCTAGACGGCATGGTGGTGCTAACAGACCTCAACTAGGAGTGACACAGAATCCGGGTCTGACTGCATGCATAGTGAACATGGCGATTGCAGTGTGCTTATTTTTCTTCTTCCTTCGAAGCAGAACCCCAAAAGCAATTCCTCAAGGGGTAACATGGTCCCCTGGAACTGAGTTTGAACACACAGTGCTTCACCCCCGCGGGAAGCCACCTCATGCAGCCACAGCACCATAGCAACAAGCCATCACCAAACCCATGGTGTGTTTACTCCCTCGTTGCGGTGTGATGTCACCACTGAGCGTCATACTCCTCCGTCCTGGCCTTCTTCCGTGTCTCATCCTCCAGGGAAATGGCATCCACCGAACGCTTCTTCGAATGCTGTGAATCTGCAACTCAAAGTCAGCTCTTGCTCGAGCATCAGTTGACGACACACGCTTACGAGGGGGCGTCGGCACCGCAACCTGCACCTTCAGCAACCGCAGGTCCCTCCTGTATTCCTGCATCTGCCGCAGCAGGATCGACAAGAGATGCGCATTCTCCTCCCTGTCCGTCTTGAGCGCGTCAATCTCCGCGCGCTGCGCTGTCGTCGTCTCGGCCGTCATCTCGCGCAGGCCCTGGAGGTCCTGTCTCAGCTTCATCGTGCGCTGGAGGTTCCAGGCGTTGAAGTCCATCTGGTCGAACTCTGCGTCCGGCCCGCCGAAGTTGAGGCTCGAGTCTCCTGAACGGGGATCGTGGCGTGTGGTGCCTCGCTCTGCACGCTGGCCACGTCGTTCTGCTCAGACTGCTGCTCTTCGCGACGTTCCACCCGGTCTTTCATGTCCTCAAACGGCGTGGCTTGCTGTTCTAACAAAGGCTCGTGCTCGCCAATGACATGTGGCGGCTGCACTGGCGTGGCAAGGAGCAGCTCGTGAACAGGCTTCGCGGTATAGCCGAAACCAAGAAACGGGACGGGAGCACCATATTTGACCTGATAGTCAACGAGCACGGCGCACACGTCCTCCTCCAGTGTCCCAGACTGGTGGGTATACCGCAGAGCGAGCATCTGCGCCGAGCTCGGCAGCCGGTGCGAGAAGGCCTCCCCCGCCTCCCTGTACTGGATCGCAGCTTCCAGAGCCTTTTTGATGGACCGGACGTAGACAATGTCGCGGTGAGCAGCCGGCGGTTTGGCGTACTTGTCGATCTTGTCGTAGAAGTCCCTGAGCAGCAGCGCGACCTCGCTCTTGAGCTCGGCGTTCTCTCCCGTTCTGCGACTGTCAAGGTCTTCTTCCATGGCTGCAAGGGCCTCTGCATGAGTGCTGCAGCTGCGAATTCCGCGGTAGCCGTCATTCTGGGGGTCGCGTTCGTTATCGTGATTGTCCGAGCCCGTCATGGTGTGTTTGAAATAAGATGCAATATCCCTTGTGTGCGTCTGATTCCGCTTCTGAGCAGAGTCAATCGTGCCTCTCAGTACTGCGCAAAGATGTGAGATGTGTTACAGCTGCCAGACTATTTCGGAGGACCTAGCTGACCCAAAGTCTTTGCCTTATAAGAAGAAGCGAACAGAAGTCTGCCTTGACATCAATTGGTCAAAAAGGAGAACGAACGCAAGACTCAACTAGGAGTTGTAAACTATTGAGATGGTGATTGTGAGGTGGATGAATGGAAAGAGCAGAAACGGCAGACAATGCCATCCCCCTCCCCCAGCCGCCTACACTGACGACCTCCAGTGAATGGAGACCATTACTTGCGGACAATAGGCCATTCAAACAATTCAAATGTCGAGAGCCACATAAAAACGGCAAGTGCAGGAAGCGGTGCAATCGCGACGACAGTGATCTCTCTAAAGTCTGTATATATAATTTGCCACAGCAATCCCTATTCAGTCGACGGCTTGAAACAAGGTCACGTCAGCAACCCAGAACATTCAGCAAAAAAGGTAATGTCAAGTTCTGTACGGTGATGATTCCCACAGGCACAAAGCTGCGCCGCTGCTCACATGCTACCCAAACTCCAAAAACCAATGCTCGCCTACGGACCATCCACCCTACAATCGCGCTGTCTCCTTCTGCACCTCCGCCTCGTCCCTCTTGCCACTGAAAACAACAATATCGCGCGACTTGACCGTGCCGCTCTTCGAAAGCACCTTCCGCCTCCCGCCCGTTGTGAGCGGGGCGTCGTCATCCCGGTTCCGGATGTAGAAGGCCCAGTCGGCCGAGTTGTCCAGCTCGGTCTGCGAGTACCCGTTACCGAGCCAGGCAAACCTGTTGCCGGCGTGAACAATGTCGAGGTCATCGAAGCGGACCTCCTTGAGGGCCTCGATGTAGTGCAGCGTCGAGCCGGGCCACAGGGCGACGACGGGCCCATCGGCGCGGGGCTTGTACCAGGAGCGGCAGGGGTCGGACCAGACCGTCTTGGTCATGAACCACTCCTTGTACTCGACAAAGTCGCGCACGGCCTGCTCCTTGGGCGCAATCTGCACAGCGTTTGTGCTCTGCAGGCGGTCAATGACCTTGAGCATCCAGTCGGCCTGGGCCTCGATGGCCGAGAGGACGGGTCCGTTACCGATGGGGCAGTTGGGGCCGAGCATGTTAAAGTAATTGGGAAAGCCGGCGACGCCGATGCCGAGGTACGACTCGGGCGTGCCGGACCACTTGTCCTGGAGGTTCTCGCCGCTAGGGGCGATGATGGGGAAGCGGGGACGGAACGACGTGTCGAAGCCGGTGGCACAGATGAGGATGTCTACGGGGTGCTCACGCCCGTCTTCGCCAATGGGGCCACGCTCGCCGAGGGATTTGATCTCGCCGTAGACAACCGACACGTTGGGCTTGGTAAGGGACTCGAGATAGTCTACGCCGGGTGTCAGACGACGGCACCCGACGCTCCAGTCTGGGATGAGCTTTTCTTCGAGGTAGGCGTCGCCGAGCTTTTCCTTCATCTGCTGGGTCATGTAGGTGTGGGTGTCGCGGTTGATGCGGTTGTTCTTGAGGAAGATGCCGAATTGACCGTTGAGGCCGGATTCGATGTTCTTGCGGTATTCAAGCAGTGCGGCAGGGTTCTCCACAAACTCACGCTTCTCTTCTTCCGAGAAGCGATGCTGTTCGAGGCCTTGAACTGGAGAGACCCAGGTGGGCTCACGGATGAATGTCGTGACCTTTTTGCATTGGTCGCGGATGGCAGGCAGGACCTGGATACCAGACGAGCCGTTGCCGATAAGGCCGACGTGTTTCCCCTCAAGGCTCACGGATTCATCCCAGTTGGCGGTATGGAGGAGAACGCCTTTGTACTTGTCGAGGCCAGGGATAGCAGGCCACTTCCAGTTGTTGAGGATGCCGCCAGCATTGATGAGAACATCACAGTGATCCTCGACGATGGCACCTGTGGCAAGGTCCTTGATCTTCACGTCATACCCGCCGGCCTGGTGGTTCCAAGACGACTCGACAACCTGGTGCTGGAGCTTGACGTATTGGTAGAGGGCGTACTTCCTCGCAAAGCCTTCGAAGTACGCGAAGATCTCTTTCGCTGGTGGATATACAGCGGACCAGTCAAGCTTGGGTTCGAAGCTCCATGTGTAGTTGTGAGAGGGCACATCGCAGGCACAACTGATTCTGTTAGTCATTTTGTTTCGACAGGGTGAAATTAGAAGAAGTGATGCGCACCCAGGATACTTGTTCTCCCACCAGGTGCCCGATACCGCTTCGTTCTTTTCGTATACGGCAAGCGAGAAATTTTGAAAGTGTTTCTGCATCTTGTAGGCCACAAGAAGACCCGAGGCTCCGGCGCCTACGCAGATGACTCGGATGTGCTTTTCGGAGTGGATGGGGCCATCGAGCCTCCTCGATGCATCACGATCACCGGCGTGCATGGTCTCTGGTAACAGTAGATCGGCCATTGCAGTAGAAAATGGTCGACGAACGGGCGCGAGTGTCGAATGCAGAAGCACTGGGTATGATGGAGTAGACCGTAGGATGGCAGGATGGCCCTTGACTATCAAGAGATGACTATCAAGAGAACAGATAATGGAGAGAAGGCAGGACACGAAACCGCGATACAGGAAGACCTTCAGGATAGAGGGTATTATAGCAGCATACAGGACGGTATGAAACAGGTCAGTCAAGCGCAGGTGGCATGCCGAGCAGCTGGCGTCATGACATGCACATTGTGGCCCTGGCCCTTGTCAGTTGGCTTCCTCAAGGTGCGTGGCCGGCTATCGAATATCGAAGTGCGGCACACCAACTTCCCGTAGGAGCGCTGTGCGACGGACAGCCGATGATTGTCGGTCTTTGGTGTGGCATGACCGGGGTTTGGGGGCGGTAGCTTCATGCATCTAGGGAAGCAAGCTCAGAGAAACACGGGACTGGACAGCTGTTGAGGATCGGCCGAGTCATAGAGGATGTACCGCAGAAGGAAGTCTGGAGCCTCCATGACTCGTCTTCACTCGCCCGTCTGTGGTCGCAGACGATAGACTCAGTCATGTTCGTTGTACGGTGGACCGGGTAGGGGGTGGGCTCAATGGGAATCCCAGTCGACAGCCTTGGGGAAGTCCAGACTACCAAGCTAGCGAAGCGAACGTGGCCCGCCCAGCCGGGCTACCGGTCTCATGGGATGGAGTGGCCCGGCGTAGGCTGTGGACATGGCAAGCAAGACAGGCGTGCTGGTGCAGGGTCAAGGGCTGGCCAGCCGTTTCTCCAAGCGCCATGGCGTGACGGCTACTTGCTGTTCCCTTGAAAAACGTCCGAGAGGTCGGCCGAGGGGTCAAGGTACCGAGCCTGGGGTGGAGCTGAATCATTGAGACGGGTGTCTCTTCGCCAGTCTGGGGTTGTTTGCGGGGAGGAGGAGATGGTGCCTTGGCGGGCGGTGTTGAGACGAAGACAGTCGGAAGCTTGATCATGACCCCCCTTTGGTTTGTTGATTGTGGCTCGGGAAACCTCAACCGCAGGGCGTTTCTGGAGTTGGTGGGGCTCGGAACTGTTTGCCCTTGCCAGATGGTGCTCGAGGCCATCAGCCGCCAGCAGCTGGCCTCTCACTTGGCATTCGGGCCACTCCTTCGTCTTTACTCATCACCGTTCATCAACCTCATCTTGAGGTGCCTACCTAATTTTGGATGGCCAACAAGCATCTTTCGATATCGATACAAATATGAGGTCTCAAGAGTGGTTCGAGGGTGATTTATGTTCACGTGTCAACTTCGAGCAATTGGATTCAGCAACAGAAGTGATCATAGGCAACACATTTTGCTTTATTCCCAGAATCTTGCCACCATGCACCTTAAGCCAACTACGTATACAACCATTTGTAATGTCTCTTGTATCTACAGCCTCACCCTCTCTTGTTGGCTGGCGGCCTCAATCGCCGTCGCATCCCTCTTGGCCCACTCGCGCATTGTCTTGCGCTGAATCTTGCCGCTTGCCAGTTTGGGCACCTCCTCCACGAACACGACCCCACCAGTCAACCGCTTGTGCTTGGCCACGCGCGTCGTGATCCATTCCGCAACGTCCGCCGGCGTGACCTTGCCCTTTGAATCCTCCTGAATGGCGACGTAGGCTCTCGGCTTCTCCTCCCCGTTGCTAGGTTCGTCAGTTCAGAGTTCAACGCCACTTGTACCTCGTCCTTGGGGAATACCTACACCGTGATGCCTACCGCCGCCGCATCTGCAATATGCTCGTTCTCGAGAAGAACGGCCTCCAGCTCAGCTGGCGCTACCTGCAGCGCATTGACCTTGATGAGCTCCTGTTTTCGTCAGCTTCGTTGCTTGGAAGAAGTTGCTTTTGACAGAAGAGTCTGACAGGAAGATGAAGAACAAAAAAGGACAGCAGCATACCTTCTTTCGGTCGACGATCCAGAAGAACCCTTTCTTGTCGCAGACGGCAATGTCCCCCGTCTTCAGCCAGCCCTCGCTGTCGATACACTCCTTCGTCGCGGCCTCGTTCCGCCAGTAGCCTAGACAGACGTTGGGCCCTCGAACGACCATCTCCCCAGGCAGCCCAACACCGACCTCGCGCCCGTCGTCGTCGACGAGCCGCATCTCGCAGTTGGGGTCAAGTTGGCCGACGCTCCCCGTGTCGTCACGGATACCGCCCGGCACGTGCAGCGCCCCGCAGGTCACCTCCGTCATACCCCAGCCCTGGTTGATCTGGACGCCAAAGCGGCGCTGGCACTCGTTCTGCAGCTCGCGCGACAGTGGCGCCGCACCGCAGAGCACGTCGCGGACGCTGCTGAGATCGTAGCGCGCCGTCTCGCGGCGCTTCGACAGCATGACAAGGATGGGCGGCGCCACCTGCAGGCTCGTGATGCGATAGCGGCCAATGGCGGCGAGGAAGTCCTCGTAGCGGAACTCGCGCATCACGTAGACGGGCACGCGCAGCCGAATGGCCATGAGAATGGTGTAGAGCTGGCCGTAGGCGTGGTAGAGGGGGAGGAAGCCGATCCAGCGCTCGGCGGGGCGCGAGGCAAAGGGGTACGGCTTATGGGCGTAGCGCATGACGATTGTCTGCTCAACATTGGCGATGAGATTATGGTGGGAGACGCAGACGCCCTTTGGGAGGCCGGTCGTACCGGAGCTGTAGTTGATTGTGGCGACGGTTGTTTCAGACTCGGACGGTGTGAGATCGGGCCAGCGGTACGTCTCGACTTCGGAGGGGGTGCCGAGAAGGGCACGCCAGTCGGGAATGCCATGACGGGTGGCCGCTTTCTGTGTCGGAAAACTGGAAGATGCGGTTCTTAGGCAGATTGGCCTTTTGGCGGCTGCGAGGACGTGATCGAGGTGTTCTGGTGGCGAGAACGACTTTGGCTGTCGTGTTATTGAGCTGGTGACGAGCTCAGAGACCGTATAAGCTGGTTGCGCCACTGAAGATGCAGCCGGCACCGACGATTCCTAGGTAGGCGACGGGAACGAAGATTTGGTTGGGTGTGCAAATCAGGACCACGTCACCGCGCTTGACGCCGATCCTCTCAAGTCCGAACGACAGCCGCTTGACCCATTCGACGAGCTCTTTGGGAGACAGGTTGATCCTGTCATCTTTGCAGTCAAGCCACAGGGGGTCTTCTTGTGGGAGTTGGTCTTCGGGAAAGAGATATGTGAGGAGATTTGTCTTGGGTAGGTCAAGTGACGGAAAGGGTGATGTGAAAACCATGACTGCTGTGTTGCGATGAGACAGGCAGCTGCCGCTTTCGAGAGATCTACCGAGTGCTGAGACGTGTAATGAAAGATGGCCGCAATACAATCATGGAGGCCAAGATGCGAACGTGTCCAAACATCCAAGCAGCAAGCATCTTCAATCGAGATCATGATGTGATAAAGTGGCCTCGCGGCAACTGATCCCAGCTCCTTCTCAGAAATGACCGTATCGACCCTCGGCAGGAGCTGCCGGGGTCTTGCGGGGTAACTGCTGGTCGTGGTGGATCCCAGGAAGTGGGGAGCTACCCCGATATTTCCCCAGTTTCCGGCCGCCAGTGCCCATTGCCCGCAGCCCTTGTTGGTGCTGTCTCTTGTTTTTTTTGCCGAGGTGCGCGTCGAGGTACCCATAGAGATAAGGTAGGTGCCCCTCTGGCACTCAGCCAGGTGCTGTGCCTGGTCGTATCTGTCTCAACCACTCGACACCCAGCTGTCTGAGCCTCGCTATTCGGTTACACCCTCATTGTCCATTGCGACACCGCCCATAAGTCATCATGTCTGAGCTCAAGAACTTCAGCAATGCATTTTCTCTCGAGGGCCGAACGGCTGTCGTCACCGGCGGCTCCCGCGGCCTTGGCCTGCACATGGCCACCGCCTTCCTTCTTGCTGGCTGCTCCCACGTCATCATCACCGCCCGCAAGCTCGAAGGGGAGCAGGGCATCACGCAAGCAGTCGAGAAGCTGAACAAGCTGCCCCAAATCCGCGGAAAGGCCATTGGCCTTGCGGCGAACGTGGCCGACACCAAGGATATCGAGCGCCTTGTGGGCGAGGTCAAGAGCATTATTGGGAGCAAAGGCCTGAACATCCTGGTGTGCAATGCTGGTGCCGCCTGGGGTTCGAGGTTCGAGGATGCGCCGCCGAGCAGCTCCGTCAAGATCTTGGATCTCAATGTGAGAGGCGTCTTTGAGCTAGCGCAAAAGTAAGCTGCCTTCGTCTCCGGAGTCACAGACCGTGCTGATCAGTGTCCACAGATTCCTCCCCTTGCTGCAGCAGGCTGCTTCGCGGGAGGACCCGGCGCGCGTACTCACCATAAGCTCAACAGCTGGGAGCAACGTGCCACATGTCGGCGAGCATGGTACAATCATGTATTCCGTCTCAAAGGCAGCAGCCAACGTAAGTAGTGTGCATGCCGAACGCTCCGCTAAACAGTGGGGGACTGACAAATTAGCACTTGGGTCGCAACTTGGCCGTCGAGCTGGGACGACGCAACATCACCTCAAATATCATTGCGCCCGGCTTCTTCCCGTCAAAGCTGGCGTCAGGTCTCATTAGCAATTTGGGCGGCATCGACGAATTAAGCAAGGATAATCCATTGGGAAGACTGGGCGAGGCCGACGACATAGCCGGTGTTGCTGTGTTTCTCTGCTCTCCGGCTGGCAAATATGTGTGAGTACCCTACAGAATTTTGAACCATGCGCAGCTTGCTGACGACTTTCAGAAACGGCGTCGAGGTGGCGGTGGATGGCGGTGCCAGATTGTCGGCAGGGAGGATGTCCCGTCTTTGAATCCAGATGTGGTGACTGCAGCTCTGCAAGGGCTTTACCCATCAGAATAGTCTGTCATGCGTGAACACACAGTTTCAACAACCACAGTCCGTCGTGTGCAAAGCGGGTCGGGCATCATGTACTAGCCACACCATTCATCGAACACTTTCACAATGATACCCAAATTTCAGGTGACTGCATGTATGCATCTTGGCTGGAAGAATATTGATTGAAAAATACACCAAGTTCGCTCCGCTCGGATGCATTCATTTGAATGTGATACCTTGTCGCTTCGTCACCTTGCCCTCCTCCATGTCCTGCACCATCGCAGGCAGCTCCTCAAGCCCCTTTCGGATCTCTACCACCGGCATGATGCCATGCTCCTCCGTGAACTTGACAGCCTTGCCCATCCTCTGTGGAATAGAGGTGCTGTCAGCTTTGATCTGATAGTTACCCAGCAGTAGATCCATGACATTGACCTGCAGCGGCTCCTTCGACACTCCAATAATCATCAGTGTGCCCCCGAGCGCCAGGCACGTTGGCGCAGACGCAAACGCCGGAGCCGCATTCGTGTACACGGCAACAGCACGAACACCTCCCCCCGTCAGCGTCTTGACGTCTTGCGCCCAATCTGCGTTTGACCGCGAGTTGAAGACGGCCTCGGCGCCCTGCCTCTTCGTCTCCTCGAGGTTCGCATCGGCAACGTCAATACCCACAACACGCAGCCCCATGGCTTTCGCGTACTGCGTCGCCAGCTGCCCGAGGCCGCCGCAACCGACCACGCCGAACCAGTCGCCCGGCTGCAGGGCGCAGCTGTCGACAGAGTGGAACGCCGTGATGCCGGCGCAGAAGACGGCGCTCGCGGCGTCCATATCCCACTTCGCCTCGTCCAGCACGACGGCGTTGCGCCGGTCGACGAGGGCGTACTCGGCGAAGAAGCCGTCAGCGACGAATCCCTGCAGGAGCTGCTTGCCCGTCTCGCAGTGGAGGTTGTGCACCTGACAGCCGGCGCATGTGAAGCAGCAGCCGCGGATGTAGAGAAAGCCCACGGCGTCGCCGAGTGCGAAACCCTGGTTCTCAGCGGACGCGTGGAACTGCACAATGTGGCCGACGCCTTCGTGGCCGAGCGTCACGGTGTCCTGGGCGTCACGGATGGCGAGGAGGTCGCTATGGCAGAGAGAGGCGGAGCGTATCTTGACAAGGAATTCGTCGGGGCCGGGTTCGGGGACAGGAATCTGGTTGATGACGACCTTCTTTTGGTGCTGGGTCATGTTAGTGAATGAGAACCGACATGGAATGTGCGTGGCGTACCGGGTCCCATTGACCGGCCTTCATGGTTTTGGGAATAGATGACATGGCTGTGAGATGAAAGTGTGCCGGCTGACGTGCCTGCGTGTGATCCAACAGTCCGAGTCAATAGAGAAATACAAGATCAAACTTGGTTTAACCTTCACGGGGAATTCTATTTGAATTCTTGTTATCGGGCAGAGACCAAAATCCCCGGCAATGATTTCTGTTCTCAAATTTACATTAACAGATATTTGGAGGGCCCAAAGTCCGGAAGCTCTCATCCAAAGACGTGGTAAGATGTTTGCTTTGCAAGTCCGTTTGTATCTATTCCTATACCCCAGATATGGACCTGTGACATCGCATCACCCAGAACACAGGGTCACTAGCACTCGCTAGAGGTTACCCAACCAATCCGGAAGCTTTCGAGAGGCATCAAGCGTGTGGTGGCGTCTCGCCGGATCTCTACTCCCTCTCGAGCTCGGGTCCGTCGAGGACCCCGCCATTCATCCATCGATACATACCCACATTACCTAGGTAAGAGTCAGTTGGTCACGCAGCAGAACGACCTGCAGCGGGGTCGCTGGCTGTGTGGGCGGCATTGTTCGTGTTGCCCAGGGGCTGTACTCATAGCATTGCGGGGGAGGAGCCGGACGAGTCATCGCCCCCAACTTTCTCCAAGTCCCTGACTCGAGTGGAAATCAATAACCTCCGCCATTTGGCATGCATCCTGTGCTCGGAAGTCAAGCAGGTGGCCCGTTTCGACGAGAGGGGATCGCTTGGGTTGGTATATCTAAGCAGCTTGGAGCAGATCAAGTGTTGGCCGTTACAAGTCAACTCCGGAGTTAAGAAAACCTGCTGCTTGAACTTCGCCGACACCATTAATTAATTAATAACCTACGTCTGTTCTGCGAGCATCCGATACCAAGCCGTCCTGGTCGTGTTCATTTGAATCTTTCTTCTCATCTTTGTACCTAAAGCCGGCAGTGATCACATCATGACTTCATTAGGACCTGGTCTGAAAGAGGCTTCTAAGAACCTCCCATCCTCCTTCGATTGGAGCAAAGGGAATCTTCCCAAGAAGCTCTTCATCAACAACGAGGTATATCACATCCTCTTTTTTGCAGGCGATTTCTAACTTCTCGAAGTATGTCGAGTCAAAGAACAACAAGAAGCTGTCACTGCACAACCCTATAGACGGTTCCGCAGTCGCAGATGATGTTGCTCTCGCTGGCGAGGCAGACGTCGATGCGGCAGTGGCAGCTGCCGAAGCCGCGTTCCCAATTTGGAAGAAGACACCCCCTAACACACGCCGAGACATCATGAACAAGTTCGCAGACCTCCTCAACCAGAACGGGCTTGCCCTGGCTGAGCTGACGCGCCTGACCCTCGGAGCTCCCTTTGGGTCTTTCGGTTCTTTTGAAATTAATCTCGCATGCGAAGGTTTCCGTTACTTTGCTGGCTGGACAGACAAGTTCCCCGGTGAGACGTATCCCCAGGAAGACGGCTTCATGAAGATTGTACGCAACGAGCCGCTCGGCGTCACCTGCGGCATCATCCCCTGGAACGGCCCCTTGGGCAACGTCGGCATGAAGGCGGGCCCGGCCCTGGCAACAGGCAACTGCTTCATCCTCAAGCCTTCCGAGAAGACCCCGTTCGCCGCCCTAGCCCTGGGAACCCTCATCAAAGAAGCTGGCTTTCCGCCTGGCGTCTTCCAAGTTATTTCTGGCGACGGCAGTACGGGCGCCCTCCTAGCGAGCCACATGCGCGTACGCAAGGTCAGTTTCACGGGGTCTACCTCAACGGGCCGCAAGATCCAGGAGATGGCTGCCAAGAGCAACCTCAAGCGCGTCACGCTCGAGCTCGGCGGGAAAAGCCCTGCCGTAGTCTTCGACGACTGCAACCTCGACAACGCCGTGTCGTGGTGCGCGAACGCTATCACGGCCAACACGGGACAGGTCTGCTTTGCGGCAAGCCGAGTGTACGTACAGGCGGGCATCTACGACAAGTTCGCCGCGGCGTACAAGGCGGCCATGGAGGAGAAGGCTCGCGGTGTCGGAGATCCCAATGAAGAGGGAACTATCATTGGCCCACTGGTTGATCAGGCACAGTTCGACCGTGTTCGAGGCTTCATCGAGCGCGGGCAGCAGGGTCAGGGGACGCTGCTCGTCGGAGGCGGCCGTGTTGGTGAGAAGGGTTACTACGTACAGCCGACTGTGTTCGAGAATGTTGCACAAGACGCCGAGCTTTGTCGCGAGGAGATCTTTGGGCCTGTCGCCATACTCAACCGTTTCGAGACGGAAGAAGAGATTGTGGCCAAGGCAAACGATACCAACTTTGGACTGATGGCTGGCGTCTTCACGCAGGACATTAACAAGGCGATGCGCGTGGCGTCTGATATCGACAGCGGCATGGTCGGCATCAATTGTGTCAGTCTTTGCTTCCTGACGGCGCCTTTTGGTGGCAGCAAGGAGAGCGGCTCTGGTCGTGAGAACGCGATCAACGCACTTCGCATGTTCACGGAGCCCAAGACCGTAATGGTGAATTTGACGTACTAGCTAGCCATATGCCTGTATTGCGGAATTTATCAGTATTGAACCTGTTCAAGGCTAAAGCTAGTCGCCGCGGAGAATTAAAAAGTGACGCGAATAGTGAGGATGAAGGCGAAGCCACCAGCACTGAAGACAAGGAAATGCCTGTCTTTGCTCATCCATGCTTGTCCGAGAAACTCTCTTCATTTGAAAAGATCATCTTCGTCTGAGTCAGGACCATCAATCTGTTCGAATTCAGAGTCACCCTCGTGAATCATGTCCCCTTGTAACAGCTGCCGGTACTCCTCGCTCATTTCCGCCACTTTTTCAAATTCAAGCAAGGTCTTGATTTCCCTGAGTTCATCTTCGATAAAACAATCCTTTTCCTCCTCCAACCTGTGCACAACTGATTCGAGCGGCGTCTGTCCGTTGCGGCTCGATACTGTGGCATCGGCACCTAGATCCAACAAGAACTTGACACACTCCACATCCCCTCTGGTCGCATAGTGATGAAGGAGCGTCGACCCATGATTATTGAGAGCGTTGACGTCGGCGCCCCAATGTATTGAGCCCAATGCCATGCCGCGCTGTCGTGGGTAATCCGAGAGCGCCGTTTCGAGCACGATCTTCAACATGTCGTGCTTCGCAGCCGGACTTTTCGCCTTTGAAAGTAGATAGTCCAAGTAGCCAAATTTGCCGCGTCGAACAGCATACCATATCGGCAGTGCGATCACGTTGCCCGTAGGGGGGTGAGGATTTGCACCACTCTTGAGCAGTAACCGTCGCATGCGAGCTGTTCCAGCCAAACAGAGCGCCGTGCGGCCGTGCCCATTGCAGCATTCGATGTTGACCTGCGGCTGAGTGACTAGGAGACGCACAACCCCTACCAACTGCGATCGCGTTGCCAGCAAAAGAGCAAAGTCATATGTAGGTAGGGTAGAAGGTAGCTCATCTTGGAATGCGGAACTTGGCCAGCCTTTACTTTTGCATGTCAGAAGTTTGACGATGAGATCCAAGTCGTCCTCGCCAAAGTTTCCTTCCAAGTGTTTTGTTGTGTTGGTGATTGCATAGCGATGGAAAGCCATGTGAGGGTGTCTTTTCTATCCAGTCATCAACGTCTTGAATTGTGTCCCCCACTCTGTAGCCAGTCATCTTATAGACAGTTTGGCATACCAAATGTTTCGAGACATGATATCCGTTAATCTCATAGCTAGGGAGATGTGGATCGTTATTATATAGCCAATTATACCGAAGACAAATGCGTGCCATGAAGCTATTGGACAATTTGGGACTGAATGAGTGTTGCCACTGCGTGGAAAGGTTGGCCGTCGGCATTTTGGTATCCGAACATTGGAAGAACTCCCGCACCGTCTGGTGTAGAAAATAGACACGATCGTTGTGTGTGATGATAAAAAGCCCACTTATCTCCCTCAAGCTTCTCTTGAACGCTTGTTCGTCCTCCATGTCCAAATCGTCAAGGTTGTTGACGCCTTCGTCCAGGTTCATAGCAACATTCATCTCTGCTATCGTCAAAGGAGCTGCTGCTCCCAAGATAATGGTGAAGGCTTTTCGTATGATTGGCTGTAAGCTTTCATCAGTTCGACTCAGGATCTTTGAGTAGGCGTCATTGATGCTGCGCGGTAGATTCTCAATCGCATCTTCCAAGCCCTTGATAGTCTTTTTGAAGTGACTAGTCTCGACAAAGCTGAACGTCAATGCAGCCCAAAGATATGTTGGGTTCTCGACACTGAGGAGCCTCTCCTCAAGTCGCGAGAGCAGTGTTTTGGGTATGATTCTCTGAAGTTTGGGATCGCGGACCTTGTACTGAATCACCATCTTGACTTCTTGCCGAATGGTGGTCGACTTCTCTTCACCAAACACGCGGATACAAGGTGCCACAATCGTGTTTGTGATGTTCTGATATGGACGGGTGGTGAAGAGCCATCGAGTGGTGGCGTGAGAATGTTTCTTAGCGGCGAGTAGGTGGTTGACGCTCCTAGCCAGTACTTGAAAGTCTGCCTGTCGGCATTCGTCCAGTCCGTCCAGAACAATAATAACTGGACCTGTATCCGAATCTCTGAGGCTAGCCTCCAAGATACTCCAGAGCACAGTTGTGTTGTTCTGTAGGCTATTGCCATTCTTCGCGTGCTCGTGCGCCAGGTGCCTCTTTATTAAACTGGGCTTCCGACTTAGCAGCTGATGCAGTAGAGCACACAGTGCCAGAGGGAGTCTGTCCTGATCGTCCTCCTTGAAAAAGAAGTAGCAAATTGTTGCCTCGTAGGCGTCTTCAAGAAGTCGCTCGTCGATGAGGTGCTTGGCCAGAACAGACTTGCCGCAGCCGGGGTCTGCTGAAACCATCAATAGCCCATGAGCCTTCCGCAGCCAGTCTTGATATTTCTCCTCCTCAAGAAGCCAGTTGCATGTTCCTGGAACTCTGTTCTCGGTGCGTTCTTTTGCGCTTTCGTATGACAGATCTTGAGAATTGTCATGGGGCCGCAAGACCTGGAGGTGCTCCTGTTCTTCCAGGGACAGTGCTCGTGACTCAAGGCGCTGTAAAGTAGCAGCCATTTCACGCGTGGATTCTGCATGATTATGGAACGCTGT
>NW_003315035.1:1623299-1650390 GCF_000150825.1 Verticillium alfalfae VaMs.102
AGGCTTTCGCCGTCCTTCACCCTCTGCAGCATGGTTTCCCAGCCGTCATAGTCGAAAGCATCTCTGAACTTATTCTTCAGCTTGCGCCGATTGAACCGTAAGGCTGACAGGAGCTGAAAGGAGAGTATGGCTTTGTACAGCTCTACGATGCTCTCTTCGGCAGCATCAACGAGCTCTTGTGAGCACGAACCGTGGCTTTTCCGAAACTCTGGCTCAAGAGCCAGGAAGTACTTCAGAGTCCCAGTGACGTAGATGAAGCCGCTGTCATTCATTTCTTTAGCCTTCTGGACGTTCTCCAGCAAGGGAAGGACCAAGATGGTGGCAGCCCAAACAATGGAGACTTCGAAAGACGCCGTCTTGCCCAGCGCTGTGGACACCAGATCTTTACCCCAGGCTATAACGCGAATGCCCTTGTCGAATATTTCACCGACTTTATGATCCTTGTTCCTGAGTTTGAACCTAATCTCTGCATCTTCCATCCGTTGCTTGCCATCTTGGCACAGCCTTTGGACATCGTGGTGTGTCGGATCTTGGTCTTGCGCCGGATCTCCCAGCAATCTTGGTGGCTGATTTTGTCGCTGAACTTCTTGAGCTGCGAGTGTCTGAAAGTCCAACACAAGGCCACTTTCTTCCTCCCGAAGCTTGTCGTATGCTTGCTTCCAAAGAGAACGCGAGTCGCGAGGAGTATCGGGCCCATTTTGTGTGGTCAGATCAGTTAGTAGAGATGATGGTTCGAGATACTTGTGATCCTCCTCGAGTGCTGGATGTTCCCTATTCTTTGAGATGAGTGGTCTTTCAACGTTTGTTTCGGCTGTCGTGGTTTTCCCGGGGGTAATCCAGGGCCTCGTGGTCTTTGAGTTTGACGACGGCGTCTGGGTTAGCTTTGACGCCGAAGCCAGGCGCTCTCGCAGTTTATTAATTAGCCCCATGGCCTATATCAGCGCCAGGGCCGCTTCAAACGGCCTACAGAAGAAGACAAACCGTATATTTGTGTAGCCTCAGATGTGCAATCAAACATTCACAAGAAACATGCCAGAAGCGGGGTCACTTCAGCTTCTTCAGCTCGTTGCTCATGAAGGACAGGCTGAGGTGACTTACCCCCGCGTCTGGACGAATGGGGAATGCTTCTTCCCCCACGCACTCGCGCCAATAGGGCAAAGTGTAAGAAATGCCGTACCGGCATGATATCGCCTCAATCCCTGGCAGCATCAAAATCTTGGGCCTTGAAGAGTAAATTCTACGAATCATTTCGTAATTTCGGATGCTAATTCTTCATTCCTTATTAATAGTCAGCCCAAGGCTTACCTTTGGTTTCGAGAGCCAAATCTTTCAACGACTTCCACTTTCCAAAGCCCCCATCCCCTTCGATAATCGAATTGTCGTTCCCAAGACCACCAGCAGTGTGTTTAATAAGACCCTCTCCCATCAAGAAACGTAGGTACTTTTCAGGCGTCGGCTCTGGGTTGGCTAAAAGATTGGCCTTGTAGGGGTTCAAATCAACGGTCGAAACCTCGATTGGCTTCTGGTCCTCACTCGCCTCCTCCATAATCCTGGCAATCTCTGTGACTGATTTGGTGTCGCCAGCGAGGTGCACCTTCTCAGGAACTTCAGCGGGAGGCAACACCGCCAGAGCAGCGAGGGCGCGTCCCACGTCGTGCATGCTCGTGTAGGACGTCGCCTCGTCCGGGCTGCCCACGGCCTCGTACCTGTTCAGCTTTGTGTGGAAGCCAAACCAGGGCCCGATCGAGTCTTCCAGAAAGAGGCCGGGGAAGACGCGGCAAACGCGTATCTCAGGGATCAGCTCCTCGGCCAGGCGTATGTGGTTCTTCTTGGCATCCCACTCGTCGTGCGCAAAGTCGTGCACGTAGTGATCAACCCCAAACTCGGATGGGAAGTAGAGCTTCACGGAGGATTGCGGCAGGGCGAGAGCAGCTGCTCTTTGAAATGGTGGCCTGTCGCACCGACTCTGGCGGCCAATCAGTATCTACAGCATGTTGATTGCGCGGTGGGACTCACGTGTTGATCAAGACATTGACCCCTTCGAGGGCAGACTTGAGGTTGCCTTCGGAATACAGCCTAATCGTCGCTCCTTTTGATTTGAGGCTGGCGGTTTTCTCTGATTCGTTGCGAGCCAAGACGACCAGCTCGCGGAAGCGCGGGCGGAGTTGGTCTGATAGCAGCGCCTGGACAATCTTGTAGCCAAGATTTCCGGTGCCACCAGCGATGGCTACAGTGGTAGAGCTCATGTTCGTTTGAGGTTTACAGTTGCATTCGTGCTCCAGAAGGTTGGATGGCTACACCGGAATGTGTAGGAGGTCGGAGATGCGGGGTTGGGTTGAGAGGGCGATTGTCAGCGGTAAGCTCAGTCGTCTGACGCAGCTCCAATGGGACGGAGTTCACCCTCTACCGCATGCAGCGAGGTACCCCGCTGGGTGACGCAGATTTCGTGTGCCATGCGGCTTTCTCGATGTTCTGATCCAGCAACACCCAAAAGAGTCCTCGCCTGGGAGAATTGAGGGTGTGTCGAACAATGGAAGTCGATGAAGTACAGCGTACCTATCTTCTTCCCCCTTCGCCTCACCATCGACATGGGGGCCCTGTCAGGCAGCCTGTGACGGGTAGAGTGTAGGCGTTTAACCCACGGCCAAGCTGCAAGCTTGACAGCCATCGACGTCAGGCTGCCATATTGTATTCTGCGTCGGACGCGAAACGTCGGTAGTCGTGCAAGAGATGCCGCGTCCATTAGTCCGAACAATCGATACCATTGGCGAGAAGATGCGCAATCCAGATCCTCCATCTCTGGAACCCATGACGTGCTCGGTGCTGACATCACGCAATGCCTAGATCGGCCAAGGAATTGGCGCCAAGGTGGGGCATGAGCTTGTCTGTACTTGGCTCCTGATGGTCCCTATTCCATGCTGGGTCTAGGCCATACCTCTTCGCTTTCAGGGGTGCTCGGAATGACCGAGCCTTGACAGTTGAAGAGCCTCGTGTTGGAGATTCGTTGCTATCAACAAGCTTCGTCGAAGTAGGAAGGGCACATGGAGTAAATTGACACGCTGGCAAGTGCTTCATTGTGCGTGCTGTTTGCTTGCAAGCGAGACATGTGAACAGAAGCGACGGCATCTGTCGGCGGGCGCCCTTTGACCACGCGGATTAAGCATAAATTTTGCCTCGCTCTTTGGCGCAACCGTTGGAATGAACGACAGGGTGCAGGAGGATGTTTCCTCTCCAGCGCCCCACCCAAGCTTTTTACCAGTCGAACCGTTTCCAGTCAAGATCGCTGCAGACGTCCCCTTCGAATGAGCAACGGTCGTGGTGACGTTGCACGGGATCCTCTTCCACGGAGACCTTAAAACCAACCTGGGCCCAGAGCCTGATTCGCAATCTGGAAAAGCTCTTGTTGCAGATTTCGTTTCTTCCTCTGCCCCCTCAAGGTACCCGATCTTCCAAGTGCGATACTGTCCGCTGTTATTGAAGAACCGACTTCCATTATGGAGACGAAATTGAAGACGACGTCCGACTCAGACCCGGAGCGGGACAGCACAAACGCACCAAAGCAGTCCTCGTGGCTCGCGTCCGCGTTCGGCGGCCCAAACGTTGTCATTGGGCCTCGTATTGAGCCGGTTGCTGCCCACTTGCTGCCGAATCACCAAGAGGGCGACAGTGATGTCGGTTCCGCTGCCGAGATCATGGGGAAGCAAGTTGACGCAGAGGAAGGTAATGGCATCAAGTACAGGACTTGCTCGTGGCAAAAGACGGCTGGTCTTCTCTTTTCCGAGTACATCGTTCTCTCCATCATGAGCTTTCCCTGGTCCTACAGCCTCCTCGGTTTGGTCCCCGGCCTCATCCTGACAGCCGTCGTTGCGAGTCTGGTGCTCTACACGAGTCTGGTGCTGTGGGAATTCTGTCTGAGACACCCCGAAGTGCGCGACGTCTGCGACGTCGGACAAATGATCTTCTGGAACAAGAAGTGGGCTTGGTGGTGGACCGCCATCATGTTCGCTCTCAACAACACCTTCATCCAGGCCCTTCACGTGCTCGTCGGCGGCATCTATCTCAACACCATGACTGAGGCAGACACCATCCACGCTTGCCGCACAGTCGCGTTTGCCGTCGCTGTCACGGTGATCAGCTGGCTTGGCTCCCTGCCTCGCACCTTCAACATGCTCTCCACTCTTGGATTCGCCTCGGCATTCTTCACCTTCATTTCCGTCATCCTGGCGACGGCTTTTGCTGGGGCTCAGGGCAAGCCTGCAGGCTATCCCGAGTTGGGCGAGCCGATAGTCTCGGCTTGGACGCCTTCCACGACGACTCTCGTCACCGGCATGTCGGCCTTCATGAACATGAGCTACACTTTCATCGGGCAGACGACCTTGCCCAGCTTCATCGCTGAGATGCGCGACCCTCGGTATGTCGACTCGAGGTACAAGCCTATGGAGCCTTTTCTAACACAGGTCCTAGCGATTTCCCCAAGGCCCTTTGGGCCTGCACTTGCGCTGAGATTGTCACCTTTAGCATCGTGGGCTCCGTCATTTATGCTTACACCGGCAACCAGTACATGGTAGCGCCGGCCTTTGGCGTGCTGGAGAACGTGTACAAGAAGGTGTCATACTCGTTCATGATTCCAACGATCATTTTCGTCGGCTGCCTCTACGCCTCCGTCACCGGACGCTTCATCTTCTTCCGCATGTTCCACCAGTCGAAACATCTCACGGAGCACACCTTCAAGGGCTGGTTCTACTGGGGGCTGGTCCTTCTCGGAAGCTGGGTGCTCTCCTTCATTATCGCGGAGGTCATCCCCTTCTTCTCCTCCTGTAAGTCAATCGTCCCCTCTGTCGTGCTTTCGGAGGTTCTGACTGGTCCAAGTGCTCTCCGTCATGTCGTCGCTCTTCAATTGCTGGTTCGGCTTCATCTTCTGGGGCCTGGCCTACTTCCGCATGCGAAACGCCGATATCAAGCATGGCGTGCCGCGCCGAAAGATTTTGGACAAGCTTTCCGTGGCGCTCAACGCTGTCATCATTTTGACTGGCTTCTTGTATCTCACTTTGGGCACCTATGTGAGTGTTCAGGGCATCATTGATCAGTTTGAAGCTGGGACAGTAGGAGGTGTGTTCAGCTGCAAGAGCAACGGCCTTTAGGTCTCCGGTTGGTACTATATGCACTAAGAAGAGAATGACTCCTCTGCATGGAGAGTGGGAGCTTGAGCTTCTCTAACGATTTCATGACCTGATCACAATTGTTTCTCGTCCGCCGTCCGCGAGACTTTGCATGGTTTTCACACACGAACAACAGCATTTGCCGGACCCTTGATCGTGATTGACAACATTGGTAAAAAGAAGAAGACAATGCAGCCATCTTCTACTCAAATATGAAGCCCTCAAAAGATTGCGTCGCCTATTTTGCCCTTTTTCAGTCACCCTGACGAACAAAAAGCGAACCCGAGAGCTGGCGTTCAGAAAGTTTATGACTCTTCTCGAGCGAACGATCATTTTGCCTTGAATCAGTTTACGAACATGTGCTTGAGCCCAGTGATGGTTTCTCTGAAGCCGGGAACCTCCATTGGATTGATATCCAAGTCTGAGGGGCCCAGAAATAGACCGTCCTTCTCCTCCCAGGGGTCGCACATTTCCCCGAACTTGAATTGCAAAGCTAGCTCCTTGCCCGTGGGACCCCAAAGCGTCTCCCAGGACTCAGCGGAGCACGGCACGTAGACAGCACGCTTCCCGGTGATCTCGCCCCAGACTTCGTTCATTTGTTGGAATGTCCACTTCTCCAAAGCGACGTTGGTGTACTTTCCAAAAGTCGCGGCACCCTTGGCCAGGACCTGTCTTGTCCAAAGGCCAGGCGTCACGGTCATGTCACCTGACAGCAGGACCTTCGCATCTGGGCGCGACGGAATAATCTGGACGTAGGTACCAGATCCAGGAGGCTACTTGTAGTTAGCAATTTATTGCTCACAGCTGTTGCATGTCATTCCTAGACAGCGACAAAGATCGCGACTCACAAACTCAGTGGGCTTGAGCATGGGATACCAGACAAGGTTCTGTGGATAATAACCAAAGTAGAGGTAAGTAGTTTTCGCCGCAAGCCCAGGGAGCTCCTTTTGAATCCGCTCATCGACATTGGCCTTGTAGTCCATATGCGGCGTCACCAGTTCGCCCTTGAAAACGCGCTTTGCGCTGGGTGTGGTGGACCAAAGATAGTGCTCAAGAGAGGGCGTTCTGGCAGCAGCCCTGGCTATTTTCATGCCCTGTTCTTCCTCGAGTATTCCGGCCTCATCCTGCGTCTTGCCACTAAAGAGATGCTCCCACCAGTTTGTGACTGCATAGATCGCGGAAACGCCCTCGAACGCCTTGACGAGAGACTCTTCGTCATCGAAGCTGGCCTGAACTACCTCGATACCCTCGCTAGCAAGTTTTTTTGCTGCGTCACTCTTGGGGTTTCGTGTAATGGCACGAACTCTCCAGTTGGATGCGTTCTTCATGACGTTGATGACGCCTCCACCTTGGATGCCTGTGGCGCCGGTTACGGCAAGGATCTTGGTTGACATGATGGATGTTGTTATGCTTGGGATATGGTTTGTGAGAACAAGATCTTGGAAAGTTTTGGAAACATATGTAGTCCAACTGACAGTTATGCAAAGTGAGGATTTCAGAAATATGGAAGGATCTCTACATGAAATCCAATGGTACACGAGGAAGATCGAAGGCTGCTGCAGCTGGCGATCCACGTTCTACCCCTATCCATCACATTATGCATTGTCAACCTTCACGCGATTCCCGGACAACTGGAACTAAGGAGCAACTTTTTGAAAGAGACAGAAAGAGTGGGCTTCCAAGCCTTCCACCGACGGTATCGTACGTTGGTGGCCAATGCATGTCCAGAGTCGAAAACCAGGGATATGGTGAATTCCGCCAGACAAGCATTGGAGCGCTTGGCTGCCACCGGCCGGAAAAGTCACCCTCTGTCCCAGTCGACCCACCTGGCAAAACACCGCATGATCGCTCCACTGTTGCGCTGCCTGTCTCGTCGATAGAACCGAGTACCTTGTGAAACCGAAAAGACATCAAGATGTTACTGATCAAGACAGTTCTTGTTGGAAGTTTTGAATTATAACTGTAGTGAATTGTATGGCTAGTGTTCAGCGCCTCGATCCCAGGAGCATTACACTAGCTCGGGCCATTTTGTGCCGGCTCGGCACGGCCCTGCGCCGAGGTATCCTGCGGAAGCGGGCCCAAAGTGAAGATAATCTCCCCGGGGAGCCTGACACCGTGAGGTTCTTCTCCACCGCATGAAACTTGGCCGTGGGTCAGCACGACATGAACGCACATCAATGCAACCTTCATCACGCAAGCGTCAGTAGGTCCCAAGCCACCAAGAGTAAAAATATTTCCCGTGAGATGCTCTTTTCGTATTTTGTTCCGTGGTGTGATTCCTGTCTCCTTCAAATCCCGAAGCTTGGCCGCGCAGCAAAAGCTATCGACTCGTCGAGGTGATAGCGATGTTACGAAAGTCGAGTCAAAGGCTTACTGGGAGGTCCCTCCAGTGCATCCTTGAGACCGCTCTTCTCTCCGTGGATGTAGGAAAACCACGGCTCGAATGCCAGCGTGTTGCGATACGACACATCGCCACCTTTATACTCTGGAAGATCGTAGTAAAAGTGCTTGTCGTGCGCAACCTCAACAAGCTGCCCCGTCTTTTCGTTAGATTCATCCTTGATGAAGACATCGTAGGCCTCAATTAATGTGGGCATCAGTGTCAAACTACCCAACCCGTTAGCGCCATTGACTTCAGATGCAGAACAAACGTTAAGGAAGCTAGCTCACTGCTCTGGTTGAAACGCTTCGGAGAAGTTCGGCATAGCCGGCGTATCGACTGCTCCAGGCATAACGCAGTTGATAGTAATATTTTCCTTGAGCTTGAGAGGTGCTGCCATTGTGCGAGTCCAATGGTGTACAGCTGCCTTGGCCGAGCTGTACTCTGGGAACGTCGAGCCCGTGTGAAGCCCAATCATGCTACCCGTGATGACAATTTTGCCGCCTGGCGTTTCATTATGGCGCATAAAATGTGTCGCAAGCGTCGTGCCATAGATAACGCCCTTGAAGTGTGTGTCGGTGCAAGTCGTATTGGGCTCCGGCGGGATGTCATCAATCGATGCATCGCGGCGACGAAAGTTGTATTTTGAGTCTTCATCGACACCACCAGCGTTGGCGATGAAAATATCCAAGCGCCCCCATGTATCCCAAACCACTTTGAATAGGTTGGCTTGCGATGCGTACGAGGCAACATCGGTCCGAACGAAGATGACTGTTCTGCCTGTTGGATCGATTGATGCTGCTGTTGCTTGTCCTTCGGGTCGCCGACCGGTTATGACTACTCTGTAACCATTATCGTGCAGGTGTTTGGCTACTGCCAAGCCAATACCGCTCTGAAGGACCGTCAGATCAGAGACTTTTCTGTGTTTCAGAACCGCTCGGACTGGGTGAACACCACAAATGTCCTAGGAAGTACATACAGTTGAGCCGGTAACGATAGCCACCTTCTCATGATCTTTAAGTAATGATCCCATGCTTCAGACGAGCTTATGAAAATAATCTCTTGGTTGAAAGTTGTCAATAACGAGTGAGCGTCTGTGTGCTGTGCGCGGATCGATGTAGCGGTTCGAGTGAGACCAGGCAAAAGCATTCAGGGGCTACCAACAGCAACATCACAGAAGGCGATGTGGGAGATACACGGGAATAAAACCAAGAGCCATCTTTCGTAGAGGAAGAAAACGTCTGATCCCGAGGTATTTGGGCCCCCTGTTCATAGCCAAGGCTTCCCTGTCTGTCAAACGGTACCCCGTCTTGCCCGTGTTAACCATGGTTGCTGCTAGCTACGAGGAGGCTGCCAAGTGGCGATCTTGGTGCGATAGCAAACATACCTGGTGGTTTCACTCGTACCACTTCGTTGCATCTGCTCCTTCTCTTGACCCTAACTCGGGAATTCGGATTACTGGCCCCATCATGACTCTGCCATGCCCGCACAATCGGGATGCTAAGGTGGCCCCTTCGTTACCAAGCGGGCGGGGCCTTTTCTTGGGCATCCACATTTAGGAACTTTGGGTCGAGTCTGCACGAGAGCCAAATCGGAGCCGCTTGAATGGTTAGCTAACCGTGGCGGACCTTGTCTCTTCGTCTTCCCGCTGTAGAATATGAGAAAAGTGTAAAACATGACGGAGTACGTGAGTTTTCTGGTATATACAGGTTTCTTTGCGTCTATGCCTACATGGTTCATACACTTTACAATCCCTCTTTGAACAGTTCGTCGAAACGAGCACATCAGCTGCCTTAAAGGAGAGTCTTTCTACCATGCTGGTCAGCCTGACGAAGCAGCACTCCGTTGTCACTGGTCGCAGTCATCATGGCGACCGCTGAGAGCATGCCTGTGGCGCTTGAGTCCGCGATACCAATAGAAAACGGAAAGCAGAGAGGTCTGATAGCCGCTTCAACATTCTGCCTGCTTATAACCAGCTTCATGGTGGCTCTTCGACTCATCGCCAAGAAGAAATCGAAAAAGGCACTCAACGCCAGTGATGCTTGCATTCTTGTAGCACTGGTCAGTATTGACACGGACTTTCTTTGAAAAGAAAATGCTTGCTATATTGCATCCAGCTCACTGTTCATGTTTGCAGTTCTTCAATACCGCACTACATGCCGATGTCTTCATCATGGTTGTGCATGGAGGATTTGGATTCCATGTCCAGGACATTGCCATGCGCTTTGGTCCAGACGTCCTTACAGTCTTTTTCAAGGTTTGCAGCCTCTCAATGTCGATTTCCCCCTATCTTACTGACGCTGCCAGTGCATCATGGTGTTTGCACTGCTTTGGAACGCAACGACCTGTTTTACGAAGCTCTCGGTCCTCCTCATGTACATGAGCATTTTCCCCGTACGCCGCGTAATACTCCCATGCAAAATACTCGCAGTCTTCATCATCCTCTGGAACACCGGCGGTATCCTCGGCGGCGTCCTCGTTTGCCGCCCATTCGCCATGAATTGGGACCAGACGATCCCCGGCGGCAAGTGTGGCAATCAGCCCATGTATTACATGGCACTGGGGGTCATCAACATTCTCGTCGAGGTCACTATGCTTGCCCTGCCACTCCCAGTGCTCTATAACCTGCAGATGCCCACGCGCAAGAAGGTTGTCATAATCAGCATGTTCAGCGTCGGTTTTGCCACGTGCGCCATCACAATCTATCGACAGGCCACGCTGCCCGATCTCCAATTCGCCGATATGACACATAGCGGTGCTGTTGCGACGCTTCTGTCGGGCCTGGAGCCATCTGTCGCTCTGGCGCTCGCGTGTGTGCCCTTCCTTCGGCCGTTATTCGGAGGCGTATTCAGCTCATCGCAGAAGGGGTCGAGCTATGCTAACGTGAAGCCAAAGACGGAAAGCTATAAGAAGGGCAGCAAGCGCAGCGGGAATCGGGACTTTGAAGAGCTTCAGGATGATGCGTCGGAGATCCAGCTTCGCCCTGTCATGCCGGTGAGGGGATACCTTGGTTGTATCTGGACCGTACAGCAGCATCGAGGAGCTTGAAGGGACTTAAAGGGGGGATGGGTATCACTGTGGAGCGGCAGTGGGAGGTTGACACTAGCGAGGATGGCGACGCAGCCCATCGCGGTTGAGCTGTTTTCTCAAACGCATGAGTGTTTTTGGTATTGAGCTTCCAACTCTATCATCAAGATTTTTATCATCAAGATTTTGATCAAGCGTTCGTGGACAAGGCAGGTTTTGGGAAGAAAAAGCAGGTCACGCTCGATGGTGACGCATCAGCACATTGACCCAAACAGCCTCAATTCGTTCTTCATCAACTCCCATAGTCCTAGTAATAAGAAAAGAAAGTACATCGCTTTCAACATGCTTCGTACACTACTCAAAAGAGACAAACTTCTCCCCATACTGCTCGGCAAACTTCTTGTACCTGTCCAGGTAGGCCTGATGCCTGTCGCGGAAGCCCTGTGCCGTCTTCATCTCCTCCCGCCCAACCTGGTGCCGGTGCGCCGCGTCCGGCCCGTCCGCCACGCGCAACGAAGCGTGAATACGTCCACATCTCCGGCAGCGCGTGTGCTGCGTGAGGCCCTGGCCGCCGTAAATCTGCATGCACTCGTCGATGATGCGGGGCGGCAAGCTCGGGGGACGAGAATCTTTGCTCTGGGGCAATGGCGCGCTTGCCGGCCTTGTTGCGAGCAGGTTCATCGTGTCGGCGGCGTTTAGGACGACGAAGGCGCGCGGCCTCGACCCGAGGGCATCTGGGCGACGCGCTCAATGTTGGAGTCAAAGTCGCCGATGAAGCGGGCGCGCGGCTTTTTGCGCGGGTCGATGCAGCGCACGAGGGGCGAGCTCGTAGGCGCGCTCGCACTGGCCGATGAGGCGCATGCAGTGGTGGATGCGGCCGGGCCCCGAGGCGGCCCTGGGCGATCTCAAAGGCGCGGCCCTCGCCGAGGATGACGTTGCCCACGGGCACGCGAACGTTGTCGTACTTGTACTCGCCGTGGCCCTCGGGGGCGTGGTCGTAGCCCATGATGGTGAGGTTGCGCACCTGCGTGATGCCGGGCGTGTCGCAGGGGACGATGAGCATGGAGTGGCGGCGCCACTTGTCCGGGTGGTCGGGCGCCGTGCAGCCCATGAGGATGTAGAAGGAGAGCTCCTTGTTCCAGAGGCAGTTTCCGTACAGCTTGCGGCCGTTGATGACATACTCATCGCCGTCGCGGCGGATGGAGATGCCAATCTGGGTGGCGTCCGAAGAGGCCACGTCGGGTTCGGTCATGGAGTAGGCTGAGGAGGCCGTACCATCGAGAAGAGGCTGAAGCCACTTCGCCTTCTGCTCGGGAGAGCAGTACTTTGCGAGGAGCTCGATGTTGCCCGTCTCGGGAGCGTGGCAGTTCATCGTCTGGGCGGCCCAGTAGCAGCGGCCCATGATCTCAGCGCAGCACGAGTATTCGAGATTTGTGAGACCCGGGCTCTCTTTGAAGTGGTTTGGCAGGGAAAAGATTGAATAGACCGCGTTCCTTCGCTCGCTCGCGGAGCTCATGAATCAGAGGTGGTGTCGTCCATCGTTTGCCCTCGAGCTGTGCCTTCATGACTTGTTCGCGGGGAATGTATTCGTTCTCTGACCCAGTCGAACACATCCTGAATCTTTTCAATGGCCCAGAGGGACCAGCTTGGCCCTTGACCCATGGGGGGGATCCGGCTGAAGGCAGGGCCCTCGAGATTTGGTGCTGTGTGGGATGTGACATGACGCCGCTTCGTTTATCAGGGTTAGGGTATCGTTGGGCTGCAGATAGACAGTAACAAGGCGGACAGTCGAGAAGGCGGAATAAACAAAGATGAATAGCGTTTATGCTATGTCGTACAAAGATTGAAGGAGCATATCATCGAGAGCAGGTGATGGGCACACATAGGAATAATAACAGAAAGCTTCGGCTGGAAGTCTTGTTCCTCTCCGCAGACTGCCGCGGCATTACGACTCCACCTCCCCACTTCCCCTCAACGTACCCCGGCCTCCAACCGGGGCGACTTCTGGTCGGCGGATCCTTGAGGATTCCTCAATGAGGAAGATGGCTCGAGGTTGGTTGGGGTAATTGGGGGCCTTGGAACGGACCTCGGGCATGCGGGGAAATTGTCAGAGGCTAGAAGCTAGAAGCCAGAAGCCAGAAGCCATTTGTTTGTTGGAGTCACTTTTGCATGTACAGGCGGTTGGCAGTGATCAATGGCATTGTATCTAGGCACATACTGGGCTCGTCGGGCCCTGTGGCCAGCACCAACTCATGGGATGATCTTGGCCTTGCGGAACCGGTCCAGCGTCGTCCACCACGAGGTCTTGGTATCAATCTCCTCCTTTGCAGACCCCCACATCTCGTGGCACTTGCTCAGGTCCATCTGTCGATCAAAGTCGAGCATGGTGATGATGAAGTAGGCGAAAGGCCCGAAACTGCGATCATTGCCCACCCTCCCACTGACAAGGTCGTATTTCTCTTCAAGCGCCTTCCAGTCGTCAAAGTGATCCGCGAGATACTGGGCCGGCTGCGGCCCTGAGCCGCCCTTGGGCGGTGCTGTGCCCTTGAGGCCAAAGTACTCGCAGATGATGGGCCACTTCTCGCTCCAGGACGATGGCTGAGAGTTGTCCGTCGCATTGTACCGCTGCTCGGCCGTCGTCTCCGGGTGCAGCGACGCGTAGATGCAGACCCTGGCCACAATGTCCTGGTTGCTCTCATTGCTGAGGTTGCGCCACGACCGCTCCGTGCCCGGAAACGGGACCTCGGCGCCCTTGCCTTGGAGTTCGGCGTAGAGCGCCAGGTACGTGCCGACCGTCTGCGCGAGGCAGTAGATATTGTTGTTGGGCACGAAGCCGATGATGTTGTCTGGGATCACCTCGCACCAGGTCCACGACTTGCCCTTGGCCATCTCGACGAGCATGTCCGTCTGGTCGTAGTAAAACATCTGCGAGGCGTACGGCTCGGGGATGCGAGGCAAAGACTCTCGCAGGGGCAGGTCATTTTTAAAGGGAAAGTTTTCGTCGAGAAGGTGCACGCCGTATGCCTTGGTCCCGGTCGGCAGGACAACGAATTTGAGATTCTGGGACAGATTCTCGACGGCGGAGACGGCGCGCTTGATGAGTTCCTTGTTGATCTCACACTCTTTCGCCGGATCGGTGTCCATGATGTAGGCTACGTGTTTCTCGTATCAACATGGCGCCGGTCCTTGTTGATGGCTGTGTGTTTTTTCTTATGACCCCCCAAAGAAGTAGACATGGCTGATGTTGGCAATATTCTTGCCTTGGCCCTGAGGTCTGCTTCGAACCCGTCTTGCCTTTCGAGGTCAAGATGTCGACGCGCTGGCGATCTGGAGCTTCTCCGATTTTGGCCAGAACGCGGCATCGGGGTCCAGTGGTCGATTCGTCAGGGCCGTGACCGAGGCAAAGGTGTCTTTGGACGGGTACCCCTCGAGCAGGGCATTTGTGATGGACCAGCCAGTGATGCCGCTGGCGCCTGTGGATTTTAGTTAGGACTGGCCTAGTGAGCCTGCAGCATGGAGGCGGGACGTGACGAACCATAGATGAGAGCGTGATTCTTCGTCATGGTGTCTGTCAAATTGGCTCGTACGGAAAGAGATGCAAATCGGAAGCAAGATCTAGGCGTCCTGTCTCGATTGGTGAAGCGAGAGCACGTCTCTGCCGCGCCCTGCAGAGACAGACTGCCTTGATGTAGCAGCATCCTTTCTGTGCTCCCTGTGGATGTGAAGCTCGGGTGTCGGGTCAAAGGCCGTCCCGCGTGAACATGGCGGGGCCAATGTTGCGTACCTTACTAGGGTAGGGATCGGGTATCAAGACGCAGGATGTCGACACCAGTTCGCTACTCAGGAACAACCTACCCTGTTTGCGTGAGAGCTTGCTGCGGATGAGCCTGAGGGCTCATGTGCAGCAGCCCGATGCAAGACACCACATCCACAGCAACAGTCGCAGGCAACTTGTCGCATGGTTGATGACGCTGTTCCTATTGACCTCATCAAAATGATGGGACGAGCCGCTGCACCCCGTAAGCCAGGGCTTCACGAATGACCGCCAAACCCAAACCTCTGTGGGACGAGTGAAGAGGAGGTGCTCGCCTCAACGACATCCAAACCATGTCGCCTCGAACGACATCCAAACAATAGCGTCACTTGTTCGAACGCCGCGAATGGCCAACAGCTTGTCGAGTCGTCCCTCACATTACTGTTGGCGGACGCAAGAGAAATCTCGAGTCAGGCCGAGTTCGCTGTTTCTTCCCACCACCTAGGGCCCTGGGTGGTCCAGGTACTGCATTTCCCCGCGCGGTACGTACCTCCATCGCCTGCCAGGCAACACCTGGAAAATCTTACCCTGACGAGCATGCTTCGCTCTGTTGAGAAATGCTTGCATGGGATCAAGGACAGCTCACCTCCGCCAAGCCTCACAAGCTGGCGGCAGTGGCAGTGGCAGTCGAACAGCCTGGCCCAAGCTGGCCACACCACCCCTCCTGACTCCGGTCAGACAACCAGTGTCGACAAAGGCACCTCACTCGTCTGGAAATGCACTTCCCGCAGGCCACATCCGAAGCGTTCGCGTCGCTCCGTCCACGCCCACGCCAGATGGCGGTTCGCCATCTCGGATACTCACATGCGATACTCGGGACATTAGCCCAACTCTCAAACGATGCACGACAGATCGAATCATGTCTACCCTGCATATCCTAGATTTGTTCTGTCCCAAAACGGGGGCTGCGGTGCTCCATACATCGCGCGCCGAGTGACCGGACCTCCTAGAATAGAGTCCGCTATATGTACACTTTGTCCCGGCTTCTTGTGCCATCCGTCCTCCCACTCACTTTGCATTGTTGTTCCTTGTTCGCGATACCCAAAACACCCAAGGCCGTGCTTCCGACCCTCGACATCATGGCGCCTTCAGCAGAGTCCAGTGGAACCGGTGTAAGTGCCCAGCCAAACGGCCATCAGACGAATGGCCATACCAACGGCACCTCCCATGGCACAGGCACCGCCAACGGTGTCAACGGCCACGATAATGGAGATCTATACCAAGACTTTGCCTACCCTCCAGTCGTCGAGGATGGAACGCCCTACAGGGTTCTGAAGCAGTATCATTCCAAACCTACAAAGCTGCGTGTGGCTTGCATCGGTGCTGGCGCCTCGGGACTATGTTTGGCATACAAGATGGAGAAGCAGATGGTCCCCGACAGCTGGGAGCTGACCCTCTTCGAGAAGAATCCTCACTTCGGCGGCACATGGTACGAGAACACGTGAGTTTATTCACGGCCCGAATGTTCAGCTTCGCGCTAACAACAAGACGAAAGATATCCCGGTGTTGCCTGCGACGTAGGTGCCAGACGACGAATCCCCCTCTACCCTCTTGCTGTCTAACGGTACCTCCAGATCCCGTCTCATCTGTACACCTTCTCCTGGGACCCCAAGCCCGACTGGTCACACTACTTTGCCTACGGCGACGAGATCCAGCGCTACTTTGAAGACTTTGCCGAGCGCAACAGGTCGAAGCGCTATATGAAGCTCAACACCAAGGTCGTCGAGGCCCGCTGGGACGAGCCCAAGGGCCTCTGGAACCTGACGCTCGAGGACCAGCGGACCAAGGCCTCCTGGCAGGACTGGTGCCACGTCCTCGTCAACGGCACCGGCATCCTCAACAACTGGAAATGGCCCGATGTCGAGGGCCTGCACGACTTTGCCGGCCCCAAAATGCATTCGGCGGCCTGGGACCACGCGGTCGATTTCGAGGGCAAGACGATCGGCGTCATCGGCACCGGTAGCACGAGCGTTCAGATTGTGCCGGCGCTGCAGAAAGTCGCCGGGACAAACCTCAAGGTCTTTATGCGTTCGTCGACGTGGATTTCGCCCCCCTTCGGAGGCGGCGTCCTCGAGACGGATCTGCGGAAGGACAAGGAGGGTGCGCAGCCGGGCAAGAGGCAGTACACGTTTACCGAGGAGGACAAACAAAAGTTCCGCGACGACCCGGAGTATCACCTCATGTTCCGCAAGAGGATAGAGGCTGAGATCAACTCCCTCTTCGGCATGTACCAGCAGGGCTCCGAGCTCTCGGATCAGTTCCGCCAGGTCATCAAGGACGAGATGGAGAGGCGCATCGGGCCTGGTAACGAGGAGCTGAAGAAGTTCATCATTCCCGACTGGGCTCCCGGCTGTCGTCGCATCTCGCCTGGTGACGGGTACCTCGAGGCCCTGGTGCAGCCGAATGTGAAGCCAGTGTTTGGAGGTATCAAGCAGATTGTGCCCGAGGGCATCATCACCGCGGACGGCGAAACGCACAAGATTGACATCCTCGTGTGCGCGACTGGCTTCAACGTCGCCTTCAGACCAGCCTTCAAACTCGTCAACGGAACCGGCAAGACGCTGAACGAAGACTGGGGCGACAGCGTCAACCTCTACATGGGTGTGTCAGCGCCGCGGTTCCCCAACTACTACACCATTGTGGTAAGTCGAAGTTTTGCAGTGCCTTTATCTATCCTGAGACTGATGATTTATAGGGCCCGGGTGCAACATGGTCCTCGGGCACGCTGTTGCCCTCTATCGAGACGACAATCGAGTACGCAATCCAGATGATGAAGAAGATTCAGCACGAGAACATCCGCTCCATAGATGTCAAGCAAGACGCCCTCGACGACATTTATGCCCATTTTGACGAGTTCCACAAGACAACAGTCTTCAAAGAGAGCTGTAGGAGTTGGTTCAAGGACGGCAAGATCAAGAACCGCATCTACCTGTGGCCTGGCTGCGTAAGTCCTTCGTGTCGTTCACCCAACTGATGTTTCAATCGCTAATGTAGCTCAAGACAATCCACTTCCTCAAATCGATCAAGACTCCACGATTCGAGGACTATAATATTCGGTACCGTTACGCCAATAGGTTCGCGTTCCTTGGCGACGGCGAGATCAAGGCGAATACGACCAAGAATGTCCTTGGTTTAAGCACATATGTTCGGGATCATGATCACGACTGGAACGTTGATTGATTCCCCTGTGCTTGTGTGCGAATTTGCATAGTATGGCTGGCGTTACACCGACGGATTGTACGCAAGGCGACGAGTCCATGTTGTTATCAGGGCAGAGGACGAAGTCGCATTCTTGTGTGCGTATATCATTTGAGAGAAACAGCATTCTGCATAGATTCTTATTCATCCTATGGTCTGAAGTGATGAAATGAGTTGATAGTGCTTGTCCGGGCTGGATCATGAATTTATGGCAGGATCGACAGGGACCGTTGGCTAAGGGCCACCCAACGCGGGTGCAACGTGCTCACAACATCGTGCTCCCGATTTTCCAATGTCTAGTAAAAACTGTTTAGGAAATATCAGGCGATGATTCAGGCCACTGACTCAACGTGGCTGCCACGCTGCGAACGGCAGTCTGGGACTGACCATAAGCCGCCATCTTTGGTTGCCGCAAGTGGCGTTGGCGGGGTCCTGGACTGGTTTGGCGCTTTGATGGCCATAGTTTCTGACCTGATTCGGCCGGGTTGGTACTGTGTCTCGTGGTCCACTAAGCCGACGACATGCTAGCCTTTTTATGACCTTCACCAAGATAGTCCCAGCACGTCGTCGCGCGAACCGGCAAGCTGTCCCTAGTCTCATGTCGTGAAAGTACCACATGTTAGGCTCGCTTAAGACCTGTGCCTTGCGCGGGCAGCTGGATTTGGCCTGATTTCAGAATCATGGATTGGGTACAACTAGTCCCTGTATGCTGCTGGTCTCGAACAATTGACCTAATACTCCGAGCATGTGCTGCACTGTTTCGTCACAGTGCAATGCATACGGATGTGCAAGTACTGAGAAACGCCGATCAAATTGATGCCTCGCCCATGTCGTGCGAACGCGAGCAGACCCAAGGTTGCATGACACGGGTTGGCGTCGTATTCGATTCCTACGCGTGTCATGGATCCAGCCAGTTGGGCCTTTCCCGAGTCATTATATCTGGGGTCCAACGCGGGGTTGCTGCGCATGCTTCCCCATGATGGCGTCTGATTCGTTTTCCTCACAACCCCGCCCCTGTGCTCCGGCTATTTCTCCAACAACTGGGACTAGCCGGGGCAATAGCTCTGGAGCCGCGGAAACTGCTCGTGTGGAGATGAGACTTGATTGGCCTCTCCTTCTGATGCGTCTCGAGAAGACGACACTTGGGCGTCCTTTAGCGGTAATGCGGCGTCTCGGTCGTGGTCACAGGGGATGACAGGGGTGGCGGCCGTCGCGAAGGCGGCCTAGGCGTTGTTGAAGGGGTCCTAGACATGCCGTAGATACATGGCGTGCGCGTGACCCTTGCCAGCACGCCTGGGCCAAGGGGAGCAAGATGTTGAGAATCCGGGGAAAGTGGAATCTGGGGCAGAAAATCCGGGGTGGTTCTGGGAGCGCGCGCTCCGATTCGAGTCGTGAGGCGACTGCTGGGGTGTTGTAGTAACCAACATGGGCTCCTGTTCAAGAGATCGGCTGTGTAGTATTTGAGGTCTTGAGCTCGATTCGAGGTTCACGGTAGTGGCCGTCAGAACGCCCTATACGAAGGGGTTCTAGTGCGCCATCCGTCGGGTTCGGCCTGGAGTGAGAGCCCGCTGTGTATGGGTTTCTCCGCATCTTGCTAGCCAACAAAGAGCGACATATGGCAAGTAGGGTAAACGGGCTTGACAAAAGACCCCGCCTGCAACTGATCCCCTTAGGCTGGCACGATGGACGAGTATGATCTCATGTTCGTGGAGGGGCATGATGGGAGTCGGCCACAAGGGGTTGAGGAGTAGCGCAATGCCCAATGACCCATGGATTCCAACACTGCCAGGTGCCACCCTCTTCTCTTCCATTGTACCTTCCCCGTCCCAGCTTCAGACTGCCGCGCCTGCACACCAAAGCTCCTGCACTAGTCCGAGCTGCTTGCCTGCACGCCAGGTGCTGCTTCTGGCCCAGATTGTGGGGCTTTGCCTCAAGACCTAGACCCCAGCCAGGTCCTGTTCCAGTTCTGTTGGGCTGAGACCTTGAAACATACTCCCTCATCTTTTCCTCCCCTGCGCGAAGCTTCCACTCATCTACTACATCCGCGAGAGCCTTCTTGGATCGATTTGTTATTCGATGAACCCTGGTTTCTCAACGGCTATTCAAGTAGACTTCGCAACAAAACCCAGCTCCTGATCGTTTCTCCATCTGCTGTCGTTTGCCGCTTCGTCAAGGCCTATCACATCGTTCCTGGCTTCATCATGGCCAACCATAATGAGACCAAGTCTGCCTCCGAGGAGACTACTGGCGTGACCTCTCAGGAGAATGTCTCGCCTCGAAATGCCGCCCCCCGATCCAGTTCCAATAAGCAGCAGATTCGCCACAGAGCTTCAGTTGCCTGTGCGTCGTGCCGCGAGCGTCGAATCCGCTGTGTCGTTCCCAAGGGTGACAATGAATGTACTCAGTGCAAACGTTCCGGAACTGATTGTGTCATTAAGAATGATGACGAAAGGCGACGGTACGCTTCTCTTGTTCTCAGGCGTCTCAGACAATGCCATCGAACTGACCCATTCCATGCAGACCCATCTCGAAAGCCTACATGTCGTCACTCTCGGAACGGATCGCCTTGCTCGAAGGTCTTCTCGAGCAGAAAGGCGTTGAACCGCCACCGGCGGCTCATCCACCAAAAACTCGACATGAAGGGCAGAGTAAATCCTCAGAAGAACAGGTCAAGGATGCCCACAACCAAACGCAGCCCCCCGCACAGCCCTCAACAACATATTCGCCTTTGCCAGAGGTGCCTTCACCCCCCGATTCAGCCAATGAGGAGTTCTCCATCCAGGAGAGCGACCAGCAGGCGGCGAGTCAAAATGGCAATTCTTCCTCGTACTCCATTCCGCCGCCCCCCGGCGTCAAAGAAACATCGCCTTTCCGTATGCTAGACCCAAGACAAGAGGACATGGTTCATCGACTTCTCTCTACCAAGGGCAATTTGTCCTTCGATCAGCTCTCTGGACGCATCCGGTTCTTCGGCCCTACCGCCAACAGTCACGTCTACACAGACACACAAGACCATCTCGACGCCCGCGAGCCCCCTGAACAAGTCCGTCGTGCTGAGCGCATCATCCGCTCGCTCTCTGCTGAGACGCATGCTTACCTTATGGACAACTTCTGGGGCTACTACAACTCGGTTCTCAACATTATCCATCAAGAGGCCTTTGAGGCCGACCGTGATGCGCAAAGCCCACGATTTTACTCAAGTTTCTTGCACATTGCTATACTCGCCATGGGCTTCAGATTCGCCGACTTTGGCCGAGACGACATGCGACGCATTACTATAGGCAGCCGCGAAAGCACCCTCCATCGCGAGGCAAAGTATATGCTCGACATTGAACTTGAGCGTCCCGGAGGTATCCCGAGCGTCCAGGCCCTCCTGCTGCTAGGAGACCTGGAGTGCGGTGTCGGCAGAGATAACACAGGCTGGATGTATTCGGGCATGGCCAATCGATTGGCTTTCGACATTGGCCTTCATCTCGACTGCCGCGACAATGGTATCAGTGATATCGAGATAGATATCCGGCACATGGCCATGCGGGCTTGCGTCATCTACGACAAGTACTGGGCTCTATTTCTGGGGCGACCTACGAGCATCAAGAACCAAGACATTGGCATGGATCTCCTATCCAAACACTTTTCCCAACTCTCGTCCATGTTACAGGATGGTACATCGACACCGGACAAGAAGTCCACTGGTATTGAAATTTATGAGCAGCTCATCGAATTGATGGAGCTTGCTGGCCGTATCGTGGAGACTCGCGAAAACAATCGAGTCTCTAGCAGCCGCAACGCCAACATCTCTCCGGATCAGCAGGGCATCGCAGATGCTTCGGGCGTCGGCGCCGACGCCGAGGACAATGCATACCTGCACGTCATCAATCTTGACCGCCAGCTACAGAACTGGTACCGCCGCTTGCCCGACCACTTGCAATGGAAGCCTGCCAATATCAAGACGGCACCCTACAGTTTCTTTCTTCTGCATCAGCAGTACCATGTCTCAATGATTCTCCTCCACCGTCCCTGGGCCAAGTACGGGGCATCTGGCGATGGCGCCAGCACCGGGTCCCATCCTTCACCAGAGGCTCATGCGCCCCAAACACCACATGATCGGGCAGGGCTCCCCTTCGAAGCTATCAACCCTGCTACTGACCCTCATGTACTGGGTCTGGGCATGGGTGATCCGCATTCCATGGTGGACGACAGTCGCACCTCGCTCTCGCGAAGCATTTGTACTCAGCAGGCCATTCGCGTAGCTCGCATCTTCTGGCAGCACCGTCAGCGTTTCGACGGGACGAAGATCTTCGTCACAGGAATACAGCATGCGGGCACGGCTGCCACAGCCCTCATCGCCGCCCTAGCGCACAACGCCAACCCCACTGACCGATCGACCTATCTCGGCTACCTCGAGATTCTTGCCTGTGCCGTTTCTGACATGTCCCATACCTACCACCCAGCTGCACGCATGGACACGCTGCTGCAGGCTGTTCTCGCCCAATTGAGGCCGGAAGCTGAAGCTCAGCAGATGGATCCGTGGTCCGGACCATCAATCCCCGCCCGGCGCGACTCCACTGCTCTTGCCGATGCCATCGCTCCGGCTTCCAAGCGGAGACGGCCTCCGGGCTCCCGGCGTGCCAGCGAGTTCACACGCCCGCCGCCTCCGTTTTTCGCCCCGGGGCCGACGCAGCCTACGCCTCCGCAAAGCAGCCATTCTTATGGGGCACGCCATTACTCCAATCAGTTGGATCCAGCCATGTATACGCTAAGCAGCACGACTGACACGTCGCATCCGGGATTTAGTCTCGATTTTTTGTCGGGCAGCGCAATCGACAATGATGGCGATGAAACTAACAGACCTGCGGACGATTACGTCGTTGTGCCGCCACAATCGGACGCATGGTCTCTCACAGGAGTCAGCGGCGGTGATGGCGGCAACGCCATCTGGAACGCCGGGCCTGCAGGATTGAGTGCCAGTTCTGTGCTCGGCGGCGGCGTCGCCCCAAGCATGCTCTCGCATGGCCTCTACAGTGGATCGAGAGGTGAGACAGACGGCCTCAGAGGGTCTATGGCAAGCGTAGGAGAGAAAGGTCTTGACGACGGCAAGCCGAGAGAAGCGGCAGGGATGGACTGGATGGACAGCGAGGGCGGCCTGGACGCGCTTAGTCCTGTGAGCTTGAGCGGGCTCGTGAACAGTGTCACGGCGGACAAGACGAGAGGGACTGATGTTGAAAGTGGTGGACCGGCACGGAATCATGACTTGGATTTCTTCAGCTTCTGACAGTGTAGCAATTTTCTCATTTTGGATCTTTCGTAGCCTTTTAGTTTGGTGTTGGTGTTTGGATTTTCCTTGTCTGAGAATGTGGAAGGAAGGCATAAGCCCGCTCAACGGAATTGTCTGCTCTCCTTGATGTCTTATCAGCGTTCAGATGGTCATGCAAACCAAGTCATGTAATGTCATCACGTGAATCATTTCATGCTTGCTCAACTACCCTGAGCTCTCATTGTATCGTGAAGCGCCGTCTGCAACGAGAGCGCGCCTTGCATGCACTGCTCATGTCTGAGGCCCAGGAACGCGATGCAGTCGGCGACTTCTTCCATCTGCATGATCCGCTGCAGCCGGCGTACCGGGCGATATCGTTGGCGAAGGGGCGAGTTCGCGGCGGCGGACAATGGCCTGTTGCACGAGCGGGGTCTCGACGTTAGCCGGACAGATATCGGTTGACGCGGATTCCCGCCGGGCATTCGTGTTGGCCTCCGGCCCGCCTGAGGCCGAAGGACCCCCTTCTTGGCCCTCGTGTTAGGCCCTTTGGCGAGGTTGTTGGGCGGGGGGCCAAGAGGCCGTACAATGAAAGCGACCTTGACCGATTCCGGCCGCGGGCCGCCACGGGGGGCCGAGGTCCTTCCTGGGGCGAGGCATGGGGCGCAACTTCGGCGCCGTTTGCAAGCCCCCCCACCACCGTGGAAGGTTCGACGTCGAGGACACGGGCGAACTCGGCCTCGTCGATCTCGTGCGTGGCGCCGGCCGGAGCCCGCCGATGCCGGCGTTGTTGATGGCGACGTCGAGGCGTCGGAAGCAGCGGACCGTTTCGGCGATGCCGCGGTCGACCTCGGACGGCTTCTGGACGTCGAGGTCGAGGGCCAGAATTTCGAGGGCCGGGTGCTGGGCTTGCAGGGCTGCATTCGCCTTGGCGAGGAGGGGGCCGTTGATGTCGGCCAGGGCGAGGCGCGTGATGCCGTACTTGGCGAAGGCGAGGGCCGTGTATTGACCGATGCCTGTTGTGGTGTCAGCGATGTGATGTCTCGCTGGCTCGACAGAGAGAGAGAGAAGCGGCGTACCTGATGCTGCACCTGTGATGAACGCGGCTCCTCTCAGCAGAGTGGTGGTCATCGCAATGGTAGGGAGGTGAAGACAGGTATCGAGGTGATCAAATCAGATTATGAGCATGTCGTATGAATGGCGGTGCCGGATAACTTGTACGGCATTTCCAAGGAAAGCGGCACGACACGACCCCCGAAGGTCGCGGGGAGGATTTGAGAGGTATAGGTAGGCATGTTCAGCGGCAAGCGGGTGTCGATGTCCTGTAAAGGAACGGTCTGGGTGAGCTTCCCAGCAAGTGGGTCCTGTCCGCTAGAGCTCCCCTGGATCGAGGAAGAAGTTTCCCCGAAGGGGTGTCGAGAAGCTGGTGTCTTTCTCCAGCTTCCCCAACGGCATCTGGCCACCGAATGGGCTGGCTTCTGTCACACGTGGTGCGATCTCTGTGTTTAGCCTGTGGGGAATCCTGGGTCTGAGTATTGAAGTTATGCCGAAATGACTTTTTGGTGCTGGTGTAAGCACGGAGATGGGTTTCCGCCTAGGTGACCCAAGACGCGAGACGCTGTTGGGTGGCCATCTCTTCTAGCAAGGCCTCCATGGAAGCAGATGTTGGAAATTTCTTTCCTATTGAGCGGTGTACAATTCCATCTACCGCTCTCAGTAAAGTTGGACTGTAGGAGTGACAGATTGCCTAGGTAGTAACCTAGGTACCCAAGAGTGAGGATGGAGACCAAGAAGAACTCAATCAGCGCCTGCCACAGGCATCGGGTAAGATTATGTCAGCGTGCTACCCCGCCTGATCCACCAGGCGAAAGGCGCTTGGGGAGCTGAAGCTGCCCGCATTCAGGGCCATTGCCGGCCTGTCGTTTACTGGCTCACCGACATGCTCGACCGAGCATAGCTACGTCGAAAAAGAACAACACAGCCGCTGCAGATCTGAATCACCTGCACCTTCGAATCGCCTCGTTTGCATTGCGTCCTTACAGTAGCCTGCCACTTAAGTTATACAGGTTTCGACGACCAGTTTCGACATGAGGACCGTCGCCAAAACAGCGGCAGTCTGACGTCAATCCACTTCAACCCCTCCACGATGTCTCTAATACCATACCACCCCCAAGAGGGTCGCGAGATCGTTCTGTGAGTCGCTTCAGGCTCCTTCGAATCATCTGCTGCATTCTTGCTGATTTTTTTGTGAAATAGACGCCACCGGAATGCCATTGTCGTTCGCGATCCCGCCTCCCAAAGACTCGCCATCCGAAGCGTCACCGAATGCCCGACCTGCCACCAGCCATTGCGCCCATCGTCCCCAGACCGCCATGGTTTCGAGGCATCCTCGCAGCAGGACTCATACGTTGATCCAGGCTATTTTCGCATGTTGCGTGCTGGGCACGGCGAACCAGAAGCCAGCGAACCCCCGTCTAGTCCCATTCGACGCCTGATCCGTCCTGTTCTGCCACAAGCTCAGCCGGCCGCTTTTGAAGAAGTTGACGATGCCGAGTTCGTATCCAGCACCCCCCGTGTGCAGCAAGGTAGCCGCATTCGCCGGGAGGCTTTCAGTCCGAACTATTTCAATACATTCTTCGTCGAGGAGCGGGAGCTAGGACGTGGCGGCAAGGGAGTCGTGCTGCTGGTCCGCCACGAGATTGATGGTTGCCATCTGGGTATGCTCGTCGCTCAGGAATGACTCTCGTCAAGCCCGAGGTGCTAACCCCCACAGGACACTTTGCATGCAAGCGCGTGCCGGTCGGAGACGACCATGCTTGGCTAGAGAAAGTTCTCATCGAGGTCGAGCTCTTGGCGAAGCTCTCTCATCCCAATCTCGTGTCCTACCGACACGTCTGGCTCGAAGATGTCAAGCTTATCCGGTTCGGACCCAGCGTTGCCTGTGCCTTTATCCTGCAGCAGTACTGCAACGGCGGCGATCTTCTCAACTACATCAACGGAGACCAACCGAAGCAGACCACGAAGGAAGAGCTCAAAGCGCGCCTGCGGAGGAGGTCCAAGGGCCAGTCTGAGCGAGCTCCAGTCTCACAACGGCATCTCTCTTTTGAGGAGATTTATTCCCTGTTCAGGGATGTGACGTCCGGTCTTTCATATCTCCACGCGGCCAACTACATCCACCGCGACCTCAAGCCGAGCAATTGTCTCTTACATAGGGAGGGAGGCAATCTGATCTGTCTGATCAGCGATTTCGGAGAGGTTCAGCCCGGAGGACAAGTGCGGAATTCCACGGGCTCCACCGGCACCATCTCCTATTGCGCACCCGAAGTCCTGAAGAAGGACCATGCAACGGGCTTCTACGGCAACTTCACCACCAAATCCGATATCTTTTCCCTCGGCATGATTCTGTACTTTATGTGTTTTGGCCGCCTACCCTATCAGAACGCCAATACAATCAACGAGGAGCTGGAGGACATTGATGAACTGCGTGCCGAAATAACCGATTGGCAGGGCTTCCAGGATGAACGGAGAGAACGTCCTGATCTACCACCGAAGCTTTACCAGCTCCTCAAGAGGCTTCTCGCCCTGGACCCCGTACAACGACCCAGCGCCAACGAAGTTCTTGCTGCCATGAAGGGAGAGACAATATTGGATGGCATCCCCCCTGGACGTAGTTCAAGCCCTTCTATGGGCCTGCCTGGCCGTAGGGTTCAGAACCTCGATTCCCCGATGCCACCAAACACCCCGGTCCCAGGTTTGTGAATCGATCGCATCATGGACAAGATGAGATGCCGAGTGGCTAAAATTCTTCGACAGATCCACAAAAGTCGCAGTCCTTCGACAGATCCACACGCCGACCCAGTGTTCTCGCGTCCATCGAAACAAGCGATGTTGTTCAACCTCGCCCTAGGCTGCAGAACGGATTCCGCCGTGATAGCACCAGCCCTTCAAGGCAACGTGCTCAACCGATAGTCTCTTCACCCTCACGAGAGGATTTCCCCCCCATGACACCAGAACCTACCTCATCCGAGGGAACTGCCTCAAGAAGACCGTCCATATCCGCCATACCTCCTCTGCTAATGGCACCCCCAACAACATGGAGGGGCGACATTCAACACAAGCTCGTGCTTGCTGGGCATTACGGTTCTCAACTGGGCGGCCTCAGTGAGGTGTCGGCGCCGCTCCTTCTTCGCCTGGGAATTTTCTTCGGCAAGCTGGCCACACTCGCCCGACCCTGCTGCCCTACATGTTCAACCCCTGGATCG
>NW_003315035.1:1650764-1659514 GCF_000150825.1 Verticillium alfalfae VaMs.102
AGACAGAACAGTCAAGTAGAGCAGCAGGCCTCGATGTTAGTCTGGGCTGGAGGACCATACCAGCCACGCCAGCCCATCGATATTCCAGTTATGCGATGCAACGCGTTCCTTTTGGTAACAAGAATCATGTCTCAATTTCTGGCCTATGCGCCAGTCTCCTCCACTAATCGTCTAGTACTGATCAAACACGAACCCCTATCACATGATTACACCGAACACCTGATCTCCGAAGCTGCAACGGCCAAGGTCAAACCCACATGATGCCATAGATACATCCTCCAACAAGAAACCCGAAAATAAATAGAGACACAGCCATCACATGGCCTCCACAGCCCGAAGCAGCACGTCGACATTGCCCACCTCCTCCTCGTCCCGCAGCAGAGATGCGACGTCGCTGAGCATGCCCAGCGGGATGTAGCAGCCTGTCTTGGCCTTCTCGAGGCTTTCCTTCAGGCGGCTCGTGTGCTCCCACTCGCGGGCGGCGACCTCTGCGCGCTCAATGATACGATTGTTAATGCCGCACATGGCGGCGCAGTGCATGCCGAAGCTGCCCTCGGCGACGCCGTCCTCGAGCTTGTACAGGAAGGTGACGCGGCGCTCGGCCTCGTCGACGTGGATCTGCATGCGGCGGGCGCGGACCTCGGGGTGGTTCTCAAACTCGGTGGCGAGGGAGTGGTAGTGCGTCGCGAAGAAGCCGATGCAGCCGACGTGCGTGGCGACGTGGTGAAGGACGGCCTGGGCGACGGCGACGCCGTCGTAGGAGCTTGTGCCGCGTCCGAGCTCGTCAAGGATGACGAGCGAGCGGGGCGTCGCCTCGGCGAGGATCTTCTTCGTCTCGGAGAGCTCGACGAAGAATGTTGACTGCGAGGCAAAAATGTTGTCGTTGGCGCCGAGGCGAGACATGATGCGGTCCACGGGTGTTAGGCGGGCGGAGGTCGCGGGGACATAGCATCCGATCTGGGCCATGATGACGGCTGTGCAGGTCTGGTTCATGTCAGCGAGAAGACCGAGATCGTATCAGTAGCAATGACTTACCATGCGAAGGACCGTTGACTTTCCGGCCGCGTTGGCGCCCGTAAGAAGGTTGATCTTGGCCGAGTTGCCGCCCAGTTCGATGGCGTTGGGAATAAAGTCAGAAACTGTGTTCAGCATGCACGGGTGACGCAGTTCGTCAAACTCGACGAGGCTTCTCTCCTCGTCAACGAACTGCGGGCGGCAGCTTGGCTCGCCCAAAGACGAGGAAGCCTTCGCGAGGCTGACCAGGCAGTCGAGCTGGGAGATGATGCGGATCGCTTGCAGCCACGTAGTGTAATCGGTATCGAAACGACGGAAGAAGCGCGATGCAACTTCCTTCATGATCTGTCCGTGGGTCTCTTCAGCCTCTTGCAAGTCCCGTACTAGCTCTGTCAAGGCATCGAAATAGTACCGCTTGACGCTGGACGTGGCCGACATCTGCCTCCAGCTGGAAGGAACCTTGGTCGACTTGGGTGCCTCAATCTGGAAGATTTCTTTTCCAATATCTGTGAACTTGAGCGTCTTGCATTTCAGCTCAGCCTTCTTCTTCTCAAGAAGCTTGCCCAGGTCCTTTTTGATTTCGGCAATCCGGTCTTGGCTCTCGTCAAAGTCCTCTTCGATGCCTCTTTCCGGGAGGAACATTCTGTCATTCTTCGCCTTCATCCTGTCAAAAGCCGTCTTCCAGTAGCTGAGCGGCTCGTCTAGGTTGGGCATGGAGGATATAAGCCTGTCGACGAGACCCTTGCCACCGCCCCACGCACCCAAGAGACTCATTGTGTACTCGATCTGCTCAAAGCCTTCGAGAACCTTGACAAAGTCATCAGGCCGACAAACCCCAGCGTGGATTCTAGAAATCAGCCTCTCAAGGTCCGGCATCTTTGTCATCTGAGCGGAGAACTGCTCACGGACGCTGCGGTCCGAGTTCAACATGTCCACAGCGTCCAGACGCTCGTTGATCCGGTCAATGTCGCAGAGAGGATGGCACACCCACTGCCGGAAAAGGCGCTTGCCAAACGGCGTCACACATTTGTTGAGGAGGGTGAACAGCGTCCCTTCTGTGCTGCCGTTCGCACTGTTGGCAAATACCTCCAGGTTGATGAGTGTCTGGCCGTCAAGAATGAGGGTTCCGTTTCGTCGAATAGGGTTGTACCACTCGAAGTTGCCCTGCGACAAGAGACTCTGCTCAATCTTGAGAAGCTGAAGATACTTTACCAAGGCACCCAGCGAAGACATGGCAAGGTCCTTCTCCTTTGCTTCTGCAAGAACAGTGGGCCAGCCTCCTTCCCTCTCGCCGTCACCATCGAAATATCCGCCCGTCTCAAGCTCCCGGCGAGTGACATCAGCATCTAGGAACTCGAGGCCTGGTTTTCTGTAGTTCCAGATGGTGGTTGGCGAAGTGTTGTTCTTCAGGATCCGCAAGGCTTTGCTCGAGAGGAGTGACTTCTCTAACAGAAGTTCACGGGGGGATGTTTGGGCCACAAAGGTCTCGAACTTGGTCAAGTCAAACATCGTCCTCGAACTCTGTGATGAAGAATTGGCCAGTGGCGCAGTCCACAAACGAGATGCCGAAAGACGGAATCCCATCCGTGATGGACTCCTTGATAGCGGCGCAGTAAGTCGCGAGATCGTCCTGAAGCATGCTGCCTTCAACCAGCGTGCCTCCGGTCAGGATGCACGCCAGCTCACGCCGGATAATCTTGTCAACCTTTTTGCTCTTCGCCGCTTGGTCATCGCGTTCGCGCATCTCCTTGCCAAGAGCAGACTCCATCTGATCAACGCGGGCAACCTTGAAGCCTTTGGCTACGAATTGATTCACCCACATGTCGAGAGAGCTCTCGGGCACGCCGACCATGCGCATATTGACCCTATCCGTCATTTTGAAGTCGAAAAGCTGATGGCCAATCGTCGCATCGTTTTCGTACAGTTCGAAGAACTTACCCTTCTTGAAGAAAACGATTGTGTCCCACAAATTTTGTTTAATCGCCCAGTATTGCTTCTCAAAGGGGGAAAACTTATTCCATGCTCCAGGGGGGATGTAAATACTGGATGGGTTGTACTCAGGGTCGCCTGGAGACTTGCGGTCGATATCAGTGATATTCGCAAGCCACGGGTATCGATCGCTGGGCTCCTGGGTATGGGCCTTGACCTTCAATTTGGATACGGCTGATGACTTCTTCGCAGCAGGTGGACGAGCGGCTCTCGAGCCGGGTTCGACCACGGCATCGGGGTCGAATTTCCACTGTTGAGCTGTCGAGTGTGGGGGCAGGTCATCCATATCAATATCTTCGCCATCATCATTCGTAGCAGGCTCCACAATAGGCGAGGTGGGAACCGCCGAGGCAGTCCTCTTGCGAGGAGCTGCCTTCTTCGCGGGTCGCTTTCGCTTCTTTGTAGTCGGTTCTTCGTCTGAGTCATCCGAGGCGATGAAGTCGGCCATTTCTGTGAGCATGTAAGTAAAGAGAACTAGCTGCGCCAATCATGGGTATTGTACCTTCGTCTTCATCCTCTTCAGCAGGGTTGAAGTTGTCTGGGTCTGCGGCAAAGTCGTCTTCGTCATCCAGAACCGCGCCACGAGCTCTAACACGGCGACGGTTTCGGGGAGCTGGCACGTCGTCGAAAGGATCGTCGTACTCGTCCGAGGACTCGGCATAGTTCACCGCCTTCTTCGTCTGTCATAGCATAATGTGAGTTTTTGGTACAAATTTCAGCGATTGGATCTCGCCACATACCTTACGGGAAGGGCTGCTGGGTAGGACATTGGAAGTGATGGTCGCCTTCTATGCAACGAACAGATCAGTAATGGTCAGCAGTAAGGGGGCTTATGGGCTATTTACCTTGGTCACTGTAGAATCCATGTTCTCCTGGGAGCTAGGCGGTTCAAGGGCGTCACTGCTAGGAACGGGTGTTACATTGGCAGGGCGCTTGATCTTCGAGAGTGTGTTGGACTTGTTGGTAGACTCTTTCAGGCAAGGAGATTCCACCTTTGGGGGCTTCTGTGTTGGCGTAGCCGTTGACGTCGGAGTCGATGCTGCTGCCTTGGTGGCTGAGGAAGTTGCCGGCTTGGAGAAGAAGCTCGTGATAGACTTCTGGGTGCTGCCTGAAGGCGTCTTGGACAGCCTCGCCGGCGTTCGCGCCGGTGTTGCCCGCTTCTCGACCATTTTCAGGGTCCTTTCGTCAGATCGCGGGTGCTCAGCACCGAAGTAGTACTGAAAACACGATGGGGAAAGAACGACAGTGTTGATACAATCAGAGTACAAAACAAAGATGATTCGATATACTCCGGACGTCGTCAACTAGTACGAGAGATGGCATTGGGGAGTCCTATGCATGACGAGTGTGTCCAACAATCTGCAGGCCACAGTAGGAGATTGGAGGAGCTTATCGTCCCGCCAGCCAGGAGCGCGTCGAGGAGTGGTTCGCGTCTCTCACAGCGCGTGCTCCAGGCGCGTCCCGTGTTAGTGGAGTCCAGCTGTCTTTAATTGTCGTTCGTCACGTGCCCTCACTGCGGCTTTTGTGGGACTGTAGCTTGGCCTTCACTATCCACTCTGATTGGCATGGTTCCTCCCATTCGGACCTCCTCAACAGCTTCCAGGAAAAAGAAAAAGTAGGGCTTTTGCGTCTTATCAACAGGCTACTGCAGCTTTGAGATAGACAGGTTTGCTCCTCCGACCAACTGGCGAGTCTGCTTCCGGGGCCGGGTGACTCTGCGACGACAGTTCTTCACAAGACTCCAATGGGCTTATAACAGGATGTGTGGATGTCTTTAGGTTTCCGCTAGAGCTACTATTCAACCAACAATCATCTAGGCCCGTCGTTCTTCACCAGGGTCTCATTCGGCTCATGAAAAATCTGGCAAGGATGGCATTCAGCAACGATCACTAGTGTGCGAAGAGCATCGGAACAATCGATCGCTGGCCTTGAGTACGAAATCCTAAGAATGTGACGGGTTTCTTCCTTGACGCTGGCGATTTCAGGAACCCGTCCCGATGCATCGCAAAATCGAATGGCCATTCAGAGTCTCGAGCTGCATGGCTGGCCATCAGCTGAGAAACTAATGCTTGTCAGCATGCCGGAACGACTCTGAGCCCAAGAGGTACGCAGAAGAAATGTCATTCTCAATCTGGAGCAGTCATCGCAGCCTATCATTCCAGTGCAACCTCGACCAGCGGCGCTGAAACCGTCTTCACCGGCAGGATGCTTAATGCATGCAGGCTGCCCTCTACTCTCCAGATACTGATTAGGGCAGAATTCAACATGCCGGTTATCCGACTTTGCAGTTTCTCGACAAGCCTTTGCATGCGATCGCCAGGGCCAGTCTGGGATAACGCCATGCCTCTGGCACCATGGGTGTCAAACTCTGATCGCCTAATTGAACATTCTAGACCGACATGCACCTACAATCTCCAATTACGAACGGGCGGTCCCAGCAGTGAGTAATTTGTCCTGACTGGGATTGAACATCAGAAGCAACCAAAGGGCGCAAGGGCATCTTTAAGTGGTGACTGTAAGGAGCATCGGAGTAGTTGGTGTTCAACACCGACCTTTTCTCAACTCGTCAGAGCTTTGATATTACCGGTCATATCAGTCAGTACAGAGGAACACCCAGTCGCAGTGGACCTCTCGAGATTCGACGAGTAAGGGGCGAGGAATCAAGGTTACGATGTCATGACCATCGATGAACACAACGCAACTGGAGTATGGTTGCGCGGGCCTGAATCGCTCGCCCAGACTGATCTTTGAGCAATGCGAACCCTGATAATCTAACATGCATCAGTGCGACCAGAAACATCCAGCACGATGTTAGGCAGAGAACCGAACTATCCGATAGCGAGGGCGGGCGACACGTTGGGTCTCACGCGGCTGCAAACCAAGAGCCTTGGCAAACGAATTACCTGGGGCGCACACGAGCAAAACGAGTCAGCCCTTGAGATGAGACACGGTCGAAGGGATCCTTGAAAGGTCTCGGCGTGACCCCATTGGGCAGCACCGCCCTCTGAGTGCCAGCGTGAACAGGAAACAGGCACTAAACTGGCCCTTTGGAAGGGGTTCTCAGCTTCTGTTTGCCGATTGTTGGGTCGGTGCCACTGCAGCAGTCAGTCGCGCGCGAGCTAGGTATCGAAGGGGGACCAGCCCCCTAAAGTTCGAATACCGGACACCAAACATGGAAATTAGAAAGCCGTGACACGGTCAACGCCTCCTCAAGCAGCCAGTCGCCACAAATGAAGCAGCGCGGCAATATTTATGGAAGAAGCAACATTGCATACGCATGAATTGATAGGGCAGCCGGAGGTTGGAAAAACTCGAGGCTCAATTTTACGACGCCACGTTCAGGACGTTTGTGCCAGGGTTCAGGCTGTCCTTATCATCGGCTCTATTGCCTCGATGGACAACGAACGTCGTGCCGTCAGCGTCGCACTGCATGTCGTCAGCGGCAGGCAGGGGGGCTGAGGCGATTGGTGTGTAATCTGCCCGCACACCATTCTCTTTTCACATCCTTGGCTGGCCACCGCCGGACACGGCAGTGCGGACGTCCCGAAAGATCCATGTCGAATAGGAACCACGGATGGGACTGTATGAGGGCTGAACGAGGGAAGGGGTTCATCGAGGGTGAGATTCAGATACCCTGTCCTTCTCGTTCCGTCCCATATCGCGAAATTGCAAGTTCAAGATGGCGACAAGCAACAGGCAACTGACCGGAGATTCGAAAAATCACCATATCGGGCATTGGAAATTCACACACGTACGGCGCTGCGACAACCTGACCCATGCATTGACTCTCGCTCAAAAATCTAATCCTCACGGGCACGGGGGCAAATCAACCCTATCGATCATCAATGCTTGTCCTGCTGGCGGATAATTGGCGACGGAACCCCGCCGTGCAGTGAACACGACAAAGATTCATGGAATCCCCTCAGCACGAGATGCTTCAGGCCTAGCAGATCACCCCGGAGCGGGGGAGATTACACACTACATTTAGGCTTATTTTTTTTTTACGTTGGTCCAGTCAGTTCCCCCATCTTTTCTGGTTCGCGACCTAGGTCCCCGCGTTGCCCCTCGTTCTGCTGACCCTGGGCCCCTCTTCTGGCACCAACAACGAATCAACCACCCCCGAATACTCATGGCGTTCCCCGTGCCCTGTTCTATCTGTGCCTCAGCCACGCGCCAGGCCCGTCGTCGGCTCTCAACAAAGGGGGGTTAGGTAGTGTGTCCTTTCCCCCGTCGACCGAGGCGGCGATGAAGCTTCGCAAGCCCCTTCGGATCGACTGCAGCCAAGAACCCCGGCACAGCCAGGCTCAATCGACTGGCGGCGCCCTCAATCGGTCGTCTTTCCTCATTGGTAACGGTCAGCCGTCCACCGTCGTCATGGCAGCTTCCCAAGCGCCCTTTGGTGCAGCCGCAATCGCAGCCCCCATCTCTTGGTGCCATCTGCCCTTCTGCTTCTCCCGCAAGTCCCGTCGGAATCGAATCTCTCGCTTCAGAACCCCTCCTCCCACCCCTTTTACTATATGCTTGTTCCTACTTGACCCCCCTGCGTAAGCCCACCGCCTCCGAAACGTGTTTTCCCCCAACGTGCCTCACACCCTGTATGAATGGGCTTCCCTTCGGCCGGCGCTAGTACCAGTCCTCTCAACCCAACACGTGGCTGTTGGTAAGGCCAAGCTTCGACACAGCAGAGGAGGGGGGGCATCGCGACCCTCTGGTGCATGCCTGTGCGAGAGGCAAGCCCAGGCGCAGCCTCCCGTATCCTGGTGGCACTATGGCTTGCCTCAGCTAGAGCCTCTCGGCGAAAACGCACATGGCGACATGGGCTAAACGTGAATGCTTTGTGAACCTCGGCTGGGACACTCTCGATACAGAGGGTTGGCCAAGTCAGAGATCCGGACTGACGGGCCTCGTCGAGTGTTGCTAAAGCATTATTATGTGTTGAAAGATCCGTTGCTCCTTTCCCACATCTCGATCATGGGGACACGGGGTGGGTGGTTGACAAGGATGCGGTTCCCTGTTGTTGGTGGGCGAATGACGCCCATCCACTGAATGACAAGCTTTGAACAAGCATCGACAAGCACAACCAAGAGATTTCCAAGCAACAACAAGCATTAGACCAAAGATTTGCGCATAGCGGCTGCTTACGACTTGCCCATTCTTACCCGTGGCAATCCCCGTCCGTCGAAAGATTCGCTTGTGTGTGTATGTGTGTGTGTGTGCAATCCATCGGTACCAGGTATTGCAAATTCGAACCAACGAACGATGAAAGGACCCGATGGGAAGGATCTAGGGCCCCTGCAGCCACCCAGCGGCTGTTCGAGGAGGAACAGAGATGAGAGGAGGTTTTGTGCGGAGCGTTTGCCAGCCCATCATCCACTCACCCGGAAATGCGCTTGCCGCCATCGCTCGACGGGGGGGTGTCCGGGCAAGATGAGACGGTCTACCCCAGACGAGGTGCGGGTGCGGAGCAGAGCCTGGGGAAAACAAGGACCTCTGAATCTTGAGTCCCTCTCACATTGTGGGGGATCGCGACCAAGCCCCCTCTTTCTCTCCACCACCGACCCTGGGAGAGGGGGAGACCAAATGGGGCGAGTTGACGTGGGGAATTCGGCAGAAAGAACAGCGTTATTTGGCCTCTCCACTCGAGCACGCCTTGAGACTATGGGAGTCACGGCTCAGCGGACACCGGAGGCTATTTGGCTCTGGCAGTGCGCAGTGCCAAGGTGAAGCTGTCCATGCATGCGAAGTAC
>NW_003315035.1:1659715-1660712 GCF_000150825.1 Verticillium alfalfae VaMs.102
CGGCCACTGTGGTGATTCCACGCTTGGTACGCTAGCAGGCTAGGTTGGTGCACAGTCTGGCGAGATGCGCTGAGTTGTTGGAGAAGCTCATGTGGGTGGATGGAGAGGGTCGATATGTGGCCCAAGGGCTAGAGCTAACTTTCAAGCATATTTTCTGGGTTTGGCTTTTAGCTCTGGGGACGTGGAGACATGGAGACGCTCCCCCGTCCTCCACCAGGCGGCAGAGGGGGGTCTAGGCCGATCCCAACCCCATTCGTGTAAGCAAGGGGAGGGGGCTCATCGACAGCTGGCCCATGTCCGTCGTTCCTTTCCCTCTGGTCTGGTCAACGGGGGGAAGTCTGTGCTGCGCTGTCGTGTTGCGATTGTTGATTCATTTAAAGCTCGAGGGCATCCCTCCTGTTCAGCGTCAGTCGTACGAGGTTGCGCTGTCTCTTGTCATTTCTTCGGTTCTTGTTGCGACTTACACCAGTCTTGGCGCGCAACAACCACGAGATACCCGCCCACGCGCAACGTTTTCCTTGGAATCATCGCAATAGACAGCTCTTCCTCCTTCTGTCATAAGCTTTCCAAAGAAAGGTATGTGATCTTGCCCACACTCCTGAGCGGGCTCTCATTCTCGCGCCAAACATGGTTGCGACGCACCGCGCTGTGTCCCTCTGCACATGACATTTCTTATGCTGTGCAATCTCATATTCGCACCTTACCCGTATCACATACACCCCTCACAAAAGCACCGAGATGGTCACACTGCAGAGACAGTGTCTCAATGTTAATCCCAAGCTGGGGTCTCACTTCGGCACATTGTCCCGTGGAAAACGCTCAGCTGCAAATTCTTTCGAGAAATGAGCAAAGCTGACTTGGTCCCAGTCTCTCATCGTTGAGCCGCAAAAACTCAGAAGGCAATCCCGCCAGCCATGTCGTCCACCGACCAGATGTCAAGGTCGACCCGGCCGCGCCCGTCCACAGGAGGCAAGAGTCCATCGATGTCGACTACGCG
>NW_003315035.1:1660812-1668155 GCF_000150825.1 Verticillium alfalfae VaMs.102
CCCGAACGCCACGGCTTTGACGCCCAGGCAACCAAGAAGCTCCTGCGCAAGTATTGATTGGGCTCTGATTCCTTTCCTTGCTCTGCTCTACCTCCTCTCTTTCCTCGACCGTACCAACATCGGCAATGCCCGTCTCGCCGGCATCGAGGCGGATCTCGGCATGAAGGGTCTACAGTACAACGTCGCCCTCGCCGTCTTCTTCCCGTTCTACGTCGCGGCAGAGATTCCCTCCAACATGGCTATGAAGCGCTTCCGCCCTTCCATCTGGATTCCCTCGATCATGGTGTAAGTAGACGGCTAAAAATCTTCTCCCCCGCCACACATTGGCTTGGTGATGAGTCAAAACTAACCCGTCTGATAGCGCTTGGGCTATTTGCACGACTCTCATGGGTCTCGTCACCAGCTATGGTGGTCTCCTCGCCGCTCGTATGGCTCTTGGTGTTGCTGAGGGTGGTGTAAGTCTTTGAACTCGTTGTCAACAGTATAGCTGTCGGATCTGACTCTGTGCAAAGCTTTTCCCTGGTGTCACCTACTACATCAGTAAGTTCAGCTACTGTCCACCGAGTCGGGCCAGCCTATGCTAACTTTCACAGCTATGTGGTACCGTCGCAGGGAGTGTGGTCTTCGCATGGCCATCTTCTTCTCCGCCGCCACGGCCGCCGGCGCCTTTGGTGGTCTCCTCGCCCGTGGTATCGTCGAGATGGACGGACTTGGCAATCTCGACGGCTGGGCTTGGATCTTCATCCTCGAGGGCCTCCTGACCTTTGTCGTCGGTATGTTTCTTCAGCAACAGATGCAACGACCACACACTAACGCCCAGCAGCCATCATTGCCTACTTTGTCATGCACGATTACCCTAACACGGCCCGGTTCCTCACGACACCTGAGAAGGAGGAGGTTCTCCGCCGCCTGGAACACGACCGCTCGTCGCTCGCGGATGAGTTTGACATGCGCTACTTCTGGGACGCTCTCAAGGACTGGAAGATCTGGGTTCACATGGTAAGCGACGCACTTTTGCTGAGAGGGTCAAAAGGATCGCATACTGACGACTGAAACAGTTCATCACCATCGGCATCTACACCCCTCTGTACTCTTACGCCCTGTTCCTGCCCACCATTGTCCGCGGCCTCGGTTACAGCAACGAGACGGCTCAGCTGATGACCGTTCCCCCTTATATCGTGGCGTGCGTGTGCTGCGTCAGCGCCGGCTGGTATGCCGATCGCGTCGGGCAGCGTGGTCTCTTCATGATCTTCTTCATCTGCGTTTCGTAAGCTCACCCCATGCTTGATCCTCGTCAGAGTGCCCATGACTTACGTGTCAACCAGCATCCTCGGCTTCCTCCTCCTCATCGTCTCCCAGAACAACCAAGTCAAGTACGCTGGCTGCTTCTTCGCTGCTATGGGTATCTACCCCAACGTGCCCCAGGGTGTAGCCTGGAACGGCAACAACATTGGTGGCTCTCTGAAGCGTGGTGTTGGCATTGCCATGCACGTCGGTTTCGGTAACCTCGGTGGTGCCATCTCCGGCTTCATCTACCAGTCCACCCACGGCCCCGAGTTCTACCCCGGCCACGGCACGCTGCTTGGCACCCTGACCATGTCTCTGGTGCTCAGTATCTTCATGCACATCTACCTGCGTCGCGAGAACGCCCGCCGCGACCGCGAGTACAAGAAGCCTGAGGAGTACACCGCCGCCGAGAAAGCGCTTGAGCGCGAGAAGGGTGACAACGCGACCTTCTTCCGTTACACAATTTAGAGCACAGGAGTGGTTCGACGAGTTTGGTGGCAGGGTTTGTTGGCGGAGTTTGCACAATAACGGTATTCCTGGGTTAGACTGTACTGGAGAGGACAGGGCTGGGAGTTATGACCGCCCGACATAGATTTTATCCCCATCATGACATGTCATAGAGTCGGTGGTGCCTCATCAATACATGAACTCATCTGCAAGTTTCCGGTGCAATTTCATGTGTGCGAGTGATTTGACACGAGTTGCCATTCGTCTGCTTTGAACTGGAGTCTCATTTCTGTTTGAAGAGACGACGGTCGCCAGAGTTGGTAGACGCTCTGCGCTCAACTCTCGCACCATAGTGAAGCGATTTGTCGAACTTGTGCACGATGCAGTTGCGATTTTCCCTTTGCTCTCCAATTCGCACCCCCCTTGACAGTGAGGTCAACATGCATCGTTTGACTGTCGCGCGCCAAGTCCTGTCGATGCAGCTAAGTCGAGCGGTCGACGCCTCTTTCGTCTCATGGGCTCTAGACGCTGAACCCCTGAAAGCCACGAAGCGTCAGTGGCGTGAAGGAGAATCCAGGCTAAGATGCGTGCCACCCTGCTACCCCAACTATTGACATCATGGTCAGGTCGGCACTTGGATGCCCAGTAGAACCCCCTTTACGACGACGGTTCACGTTGGCGGGCGGTTTGTTTCGAGATTCGAGGGCATTGCATCGTGGCTGTCAGCGCCACGGTGGCAAATTGGAAAGAAATCCTCGTGGGGTTTCCACGGCATCTTGGCCACTCATTGATGTGGTCCTTATGTGATGTTGGCGTTGCGGCCTCATCAGCTCTGGTTCCGACGCTATCCCACCGTTTTTTGCTGGGAAAGCCACGCAACCAGAGCAATGGCAGTGTGGATTCGTTCAGCTTGAGGGAATGAAGTGTTCACTTGCTGCTCCAGTAGGTTTTGCGAGTGAAGCAAGCCTATTTAGTCTGGTGGCCCTCCCTGAGTTCACACAACGAAGTGACCTCCAGCAATGCGTTCGTTCAGTCAAAGATCTTTTCATAATCAGTCTCTTTCAGAGGACCCAAGCAAGAGACTACCAAGCCTGCAAGTACATCCGACCACCAGATAGAGCTATCTAATAATTATGCATTACCATTTTGATGTTCTTCTTTATAAGGAAAAGAAAATGCCATGTGAAACCCCAATACCGTCATTATCACGTTCAGAAAATGCAAACTCCGACCTATGCATCACCCACCGTCAGCAAAACAGCAAAGAGCGGAGCACCAGGCCACGCTCTCGGCTTTGGCTTCCTACGCATTCAGCGTCCCCCGGGCTCCGCAGCTCCTCCCCCCTCGCCTCCTCCTCATCGGTGTCATCCGCAGGGCGCTCGAGCGCGAGCACCTGCTGGCAGAACGGGCTCCGGCCGCGAATGGACCGGCCGCAGCGGATGAAGACAAAGGGGATGACGGCCATGGCGAGGGCTACGAAGCCGAGCAGCGAGCAGGCCCAGGCGATGCCGAGGCGGGCGTACATGGGCCGCGTCGCGAGGGGCAGGCAGACGGCGCAGACGGAGCGCGTCGTGCTGGCGGCCGTGTGGGCCGAGGCCGAGAACTGGCGGTAGGCGTCGGTGAGGTAGTTGAGCATGGCCATGAAGATGAGGAGGTAGCCGGCGCCGAAGAGGAAGCCGGACATCATGGGCACGACCGGGTGGACGGTCGCGCGGGAGGACCAGCCGAGCCAGAAGAGGGAGAGGGACAGTCTGGGTGTGGGTTAGTGTCCTGCACTCGGAAGACATCGGTGCTGGCGCGAGCTACCGGCGAAACGAAGAAGGAAACAGCATGGAGACAAAAAGGGGGGCACGTACGCTGGCCCACCGATGCAGGCGAGGGGCAGGCGGCGGTACTCGTCCTGACGCGTCCAGGCCGCGCCGCGGGCGCAGGGCGGCGGCGTGGTAGGCGCTGAACCACATGAAAATGGCGAGGGCAGCGGCCGAACCGCCGAGGACGGGCAGGAAGGCGAGGCCCACGAAACCGGGCTCCATGTCGTAGACGCCCTGGAAGATGATGGGATAGGCTTGGAAGAAGAGGTAGAGGATCGAGTAGACGAGCGCCATGTACAGCGAGGAGAAGAGCACAACGGGTTCCCGCACTATCATGGTGAAGGGCCGCGCGAAGATGACCTGGATGTTGCCGCTCAGTGTCTCCGTCTTGGTGAGGGCCGGCATGTCGGGGTCGTCCCGGCTGGTCTTCTCGGCCTGGCTAGCCCTCTCGGCTTTGAGGGTCTTCTGTTTGAGGCGGCGGCGGATGACGGGCACGTACGTCTCGGGCAGCGTGATGAGGGCAGGGAGGCCGATGCCCAGGAGAGCGAGGCCGATCCAGAAGGTCAGGCGCCAGTCGATGGTTGAGGCGAAGCCGGAGATGATGGGGCCCAGGGGCGGTCCGATGGTCGTGGCCGTCATGAAGTAGGCGAGCACGCGGCCCCGCTGGATCGGTTCGTCGTAGATGTCGGCGAAGAGGCCCCCGACGACGGCGTTGGTGCATGCGGCGTTTACGCCGCCGAGGAGGCGGAAGATGAGCAGGGCGGGATATGAAGGTGCGACGGCGCAAGCGAGTGTGAAGATGCAGTAGCCGACGTAGGCTGCGAGCAGCACGCGCGAGCGGCCGGCGTACTCACTCATGGGTCCCAAAAATAGAGGGCCGACAGAGTAACCGACGAGAAACAAGGAGTTGAGGAGGACGAGATGGGTCGGATTGGTGACGGAGAAGTCATCGGCGATCCAGCTCACTGCGCCGGACGGCAGAGAGGACCCGATGGCGCTGTTGGCGGTGAACCACGTGCCGACGAAGACGACATGGAATTTCTTCAGCTGTTTCTCATCAGCTTGGTGGGCGTTAGAGCAAGACCGAGGGAGGTCACACATACAGTCGAGAACTTGGTCGGGTCCATACCCTCCGGTAAATCTTGAATCTTGGGTCGAGGCGGGGCTCGCCTCACCGAAGTCGAGACGGACTCTTCGGACGTCGAGCTGCCCGTGTTCAAAGACATGGTCATGGTCATCGTCCACAAGAGAAGGCACAAGGCACAGGAGAAAAATGTATTACGGACACGGAAAACCTAACAGCCATAAATACGATACCGTCCATCCAGATAAATGTGAAAAAAAAACCTGCCGCCGTGATTCCTAAATAGACAGCGGGTTCACGCTCGGCAGCGGCGTAAAGGGCGCCGTGCCGGGTGCACATCCGTGGATCGGGGGAGGGTCGCCTGCGACGTAACAAGCGTGTTAGGTGACTCAAGGAGAAAGAGATTTCGCATGGCATCGTCCACTAGACAGTCATCGGCCCCACGGGTTCCACGAGCCTACAGGCAGTCGGCGTTGCAACGAGGAGGTCCTAGGCCCCCCCTGGGCTCCTGGACCCCCATCAGGCCCCCCACACGCTGAGTCTACGTACGCCCTACGCCTTTAGTTTGGTACTGGGACGGCGGTGTCAGGGTGGTTGACGATTGACATCATGGGACTGTAGCTAAGGGCGCGGGGGTGTCATTTCTGCACGGCAAAGTTTCTAGTGACATGACATGCCATGCCAGACCACGGTGGCTTTTCGGATACTCGATGTTGACCCTTGCTTTCGCGTCCTGCCGATGATTGCCTCCAGCTGCGATGGAGGCAGGGCTTGACACCTCTACATCTGGACTCGCGGCTGCTGAGGGCTGCTGAAGAGAGATAATCTCCGAAGGTCTAGGTGTGTGTTGGAGCCCAATCAGCATCGTGTATGAGGCCTAATGGGGCAATGAAAGGGGGAAAAAAAAGTGAAAATTTGAGGTTGTCGAGGATCGTCGGCTTGCTTCGGCTTGATGAAGGTGGGCGCCGTCTTCTCCACCGGTATCGGAGATCCACTTGGGTACCGGGCGGTGGGACCTGGTGGGGCCGGATATGTCCCACCAGGCGCGTCCGGCAGGGGTTTCTAAGGCGTTACGGAGAGTTGTGCCCGGCATTCCGGCGTGTCGCCATGGTTGATGACATGTGGTCTTGCTTAATAAGACCAGCATCTTCTTGAAGCTTCCTTACTTTGGTTGGGTCCTCTGGTCCCTTGTCTACCTATCCAAGCATATTGCTTCCTCGCATCACCATACATGCATACATACACAATCCTGGGGTATCAACGATCCGTATTCTACAACAACAACAACAACGCCACCCTCGACACGTCTGCTCTGCTCACAGTAGAAATATCACCTCGTCGGCAAGAACGCCTTCGAGTCGCGGTCCTGCTGCTCAAACGACTGGGGAAATGCGGCGATGCCGGCGACCATGGCAGCGGCCATGAAACACAGACTGATGATGACCCAGATGACGCCCCAGCACTGCGATGAGCCTCCGTAGCGACGAGCGAAGACGCTGGCGTCGGAGCTGTTGACCTTGCGCATGATGAGGTCGTCGCAGATGTCCCAGGCCGAGTACAGCGATGACATGACGCCGATGAAGAGCTGCCGATGATTAGTTTGAATCCCCGTAACATGACAGCAACGCAAAAGGGCGCTCGAGACTCACCACGACAAAGCGCAGGCCATGCGAGTGCGAGATGAACCAGCTGCCGACGAGAATGGCGACGGCAAAGAGAACGGTCACGATGGTCAGCCAGTCCCGCTTGCCCCACCACAGGGTCAGCAGGAAGCAGAAGCCGAGGATAATGCTCGCATCCTTGCTGGCGTTGACGTGGAAGCCGCAAAAGATGAGCAGGGCGCCGATGAGCGAGGAGCCCAGATAGCCAGCGGGCAGGGTGATGCTGCTCTTGCCGCCGAGCATCCTCGTCTCGCCGCCCTCGCGCGGGTCGAGGGTGATGCCGACGACCTTGCCGCCGGTGCAGACGGCGGCGAAGGCGTGGCCGAACTCGTGGAAGGCGATGGTCAGCATCTTGAGCGGCCAGAGGATGTAGCTGACGTAGGGAATGTTCCACAGCAGCGCGATGATGACGGTGTAGGCGGCGATGACGCCGAGGGTCACGCGCTGCGTGTGGTTCGTCGAGAGGTCGCGCCGCGCGTACGTGTTGTAGTGCGTCGACGTCGCGGCGGCTGCAGTGTCTTGGGATGCGGCGGCGGCGAGCAGGTCGCGGGCCACTGACCCTGCGGCAGCCCAGGCGGGATGCTCCAGAGGCGCCATGATGGTCAGGCTTGGTGATCAGGCTTGATTGCGAGATTTGGTCCCGATGAATGGTACGAGGACTGACGATGTGAGGTTTGATGATTGAAGTTCAGAGTGAGTGAACGAAATAGAGAGAGAGAGAGAGAGAGAGAGAGAGATGCAACGCGAATGAGCAGCAATGAAAGGTAGTGACCGTAAACCGGGAGCTCGACTGTGTGATGAAGTGCGATGCAATGCGAAGAGGCTGAAGAGACGAGCCTGGCTGTGGCAGGTGAAGGCAGGTGAAGGCAGGGGGGGGGGGAGCCCTTAAAATGGCAGGGGCGCCACAAATATGCACGACGCGCGTACTTGTACGTTCCTCACGAGCGAGTCGTAGAGGCAGACGGGGGTGAAGCGAGGGTCTGTTTTTCTGGATGAAAGAAAATCAAAAAATAAAAAAAATTCAAATTCGAGGAGGATCGGTAGGCAGGATGA
>NW_003315035.1:1668255-1669904 GCF_000150825.1 Verticillium alfalfae VaMs.102
ATCCAGTCATCCGCCTGGTTTTAGGTGTTTGAGCTGCTCGCTGCTCCCAATAGTGGCTGGGTCGTGGCGGTGTCGTTGGAACGAGCGACGAGACAGGGACGCAGGCGTGTACTGCCGGCGCTAGGCTCGATGAGGCTGCGCGTCTCTCCTATCTTTAGACGTATCACGTGAGTTGGCGCCTTGAGAGCGGACCCTGAGAGGCTGGCCAATGAGGCGAGGTACATTACCTAGTGCCAGACAAGGCCGCCAGCCAGATTCCATCCGCCCGTGCTCTTGGTCCTTCTCCCCCTCCAAGCTTCCAATCAGTCCCGATCCATTGTCCCCAGAATGTCCCATCACCAATTGACCTTCCCACTTGCACCACCATGCCCCTCCATCGCCCGACATCGACCTGCCTAGCTGGGTAGGTGCTTTCCCCCCTTCTGCTTTGCGCTTGTCGATGCTCCGGCACAGCATCTGAGAGCAAGATTCCCATGCCTCTGCGCTGTTCGGCCGAGTCAACACACCTCATCCATGCCATCTTGGTTGGACCTGGGTCCTCCATTGGCCCCTCTCTCGACCGCACGACCCTCGTCTCTCTGTCGAAAGCTCCTGCTGTATCACGACATGCCATCCGGAAGTGGCCTCTTGGCACCTCGATACGGAAACAGCTCGACACGCACGCGATCACCTGTTTGTCCTGGTCCTGGTCCTGATCCAGAAGGGGGGGAGGGATCAAATCACCCGCGGCGCATCGGCCGTCTAGCCAGAAGCGCCATCGCTATCGCCTAGCAGCCAGCCTGCGCCGGCATGGCTTCCGGTCGGGTCGCGTGAATCGATGCCGGTCCAGTCACCCCGCGAATGAATGAATCGAGAGAAAGATCGTCTGGATATCCCCGTGACACGGTACATCGATAGCGGCAGCGGCAGAATCACAAGCAAATACAGAAAGAGAGAGAGAGAGAGAGGGCGCGCGCGCGAAAGAGCACAGGCAGCGCAGAGGCAGAAGAGGGGCGTGCTTTGGTTGGACCTCGAACCTCGACCAGACCTCAGAGACCTCCTCTCCCTCCGACAACTCCTGTACTTGAAGCCAAGTTTCTCCTTTGTCTCTGTTTGCGCCTGTTCACCATTCCCTACTCCAACTTGCTTTTCTCCTCGATCCCCTTCAACGCGGCCGATGACTTGATCCTCCACACTAGCCTCCTCTCGTGGCTGCACCAATGACCCCCAAACTGCATCATTGATTTCAACCTTGCAAATCCGAGCCAGAGAGCTACCCGCTCTCTCTTCCCCCCAAATCCACAAAGTTCCCGTCACCCCCTGGGCGCCACCCCCAGGTCTTCCCGGACCTGATCTGATCGGACCTGACGGCCAGCGAATTACCTTGTCCATACCCTTACCCATCCCCATAGCCAACCTGACAAGCTCCAATCCGGGCTTTCACCATTGCGCCGGTTTCGGGGCATCCACCCTCTGGATCAACATCACGCCTCTGCGTCAGCACCTCCGGTCGCCGGCCTATATCCTGGTATCCTGCCATACTGCCATACTGCCGTACTAGGCATCTGTGACAGCTCCGTCTACCTTGCGCCCCCGTGAAAGTCGTTCCTCCCCCGCGAAGCTTGACCTCCGGCCGTTCGCCGTTTGACCCCCAGGATCGCCTCCGTTCG
>NW_003315035.1:1670004-1670806 GCF_000150825.1 Verticillium alfalfae VaMs.102
CCTGCCGCCGTGATTCCTAAATAGACAGCGGGTTCACGCTCGGCAGCGGCGTAAAGGGCGCCGTGCCGGGTGCACATCCGTGGATCGGGGGAGGGTCGCCTGCGACGTAACAAGCGTGTTAGGTGACTCAAGGAGAAAGAGATTTCGCATGGCATCGTCCACTAGACAGTCATCGGCCCCACGGGTTCCACGAGCCTACAGGCAGTCGGCGTTGCAACGAGGAGGTCCTAGGCCCCCCCTGGGCTCCTGGACCCCCATCAGGCCCCCCACACGCTGAGTCTACGTACGCCCTACGCCTTTAGTTTGGTACTGGGACGGCGGTGTCAGGGTGGTTGACGATTGACATCATGGGACTGTAGCTAAGGGCGCGGGGGTGTCATTTCTGCACGGCAAAGTTTCTAGTGACATGACATGCCATGCCAGACCACGGTGGCTTTTCGGATACTCGATGTTGACCCTTGCTTTCGCGTCCTGCCGATGATTGCCTCCAGCTGCGATGGAGGCAGGGCTTGACACCTCTACATCTGGACTCGCGGCTGCTGAGGGCTGCTGAAGAGAGATAATCTCCGAAGGTCTAGGTGTGTGTTGGAGCCCAATCAGCATCGTGTATGAGGCCTAATGGGGCAATGAAAGGGGGAAAAAAAAAGTGAAAATTTGAGGTTGTCGAGGATCGTCGGCTTGCTTCGGCTTGATGAAGGTGGGCGCCGTCTTCTCCACCGGTATCGGAGATCCACTTGGGTACCGGGCGGTGGGACCTGGTGGGGCCGGATATGTCCCACCAGGCGCGTCCGGCAGGGGTTGT
>NW_003315035.1:1670950-1686418 GCF_000150825.1 Verticillium alfalfae VaMs.102
GAGCTCCTCGACGCCGTTCTTGCCCATCTCTCGCCAAGAGAGCTCGCCCTCGTCGCCGGTACCTGTCGACACATCCACCTCCACGCCACGGCCGACAGACAATGGCTGCCACGCGTCCAGGCCAACGTTCCCGGCCTCGTCATCTCCTCACCATACCCATGTCGTACCTTCCGAGAGCTCTATGGTGCACATGACCCTCACTGGTTCCTCCCCAAGTACAAGATCTGGTTTTGCGACCGCAACCTCATGGGCAAGATCATCGTCGTCCGCTACGATCCTCGCCGTGGCTGCATCGAAGGCTACCAACTGCTCGCCGTCAGTCGTCGCCATGCGTCGTTTCAGCCTTGGCCAGCCAACAGCGACGTTGTCATTCATGACTTTCGGCCGCAGGTCAAGCTACACCTTGACAAACCAATCCTTCAGTTCCATGTCGGCGACGACCCCGGCATCCCCGCTGCGTTAACACCCCGCGTCACGTCCAAGTTCCAGGCCGAGACGCCCATGATGCTGGACAACCGTCCAGGTTACGTCTTCAGCAACCTCTCCCTCGCACGTCCCGTCAATGACGACGTGGCGACCGAAGCTCTTGCCAAAGCCTTTCCGTACGATTGCATCTGGCCCCCAAAGCCCATACCTGCAGAACACCGGGTTGCAGGCTTTGCCGCGGTGCCGACGGCTGTGGAGGCGCTCAATGAGAGGCCGCAGTCTCGAGCCGAGGCCTCGGATCGCGCCTTCCGCATACGGCAGTGGATGGATATGGCCAACTATGTCGGCTCCGACAGCCTACCGCCCATAGCAGTCATGCCGCCCCGTGGGCCGCCGCTCGGACCCCACATTGGCGAGGAGATCAATACGTATTCGACCCTGGACCCGGCCCTGTACACACCCACGGCACACAAGCCGTGGCGCGGCATCTGGGTCGGCGACTACAGCGGGCACGGGTGTGAGTTTCTTTTGATCAACCAACCCGACGACAAGGACGCGACCGACGAAGAGCTCGGGCTTGCGAGGAACGCCTTGGAGAGTGATGAGGATTGGGCGAAGCGGCAGCTCGAGGCCAGGGTGTACCGCGGCAGGCTTGAAGCCATCAAACTGACGGGAGACGCTAATGTGCCCCGCGGCGAGTACACCTTTATCGCTGAAGACCTGGGTCCCGAGGGGTCCGCCGGTGTCGCGACGGAGGAACCCTTTGCCGGAGCGCGCATCGTCAAGAGCAGGGGGCACGTGGCGAATACAGGATACTTTAGCGGTATGTTCTCACGGCTGCGCATCTCACTGATGCACATGTCACTCTACTGCATGCAGATCGGCCGGGGTGCGTGATTCGCTGACGTGCTCCAACAGACAAGTACATCCCTTCACAGCTGTTTTTGATATCGCCGAATAAGCTGGCGCAATTCTGGGTGGACTTTGGGCATATAAGCTATTTCGAGCGCGTCGACATTGACAGTCTGTTGACTGTATCATGAGCATGAATGAGAGAGGCAGGGCGGCCCCTCAGGTTACGAAGAAACAAAAAGTACATGGCTTCACGGCAAAATGGGCATACAAATGTTGGTTTTTTACCCCAGGGTAGGCGACTTGAATTTTTACAGAAGCCTGCTAGCTACCCTCTGTGACTATCTACTTTACGTCGTGTCCCTTTTCCTCCTATCACGCTTGTCCTTGTTGTTTTTACAATGTGCCGCGCATGGTTTGCCATGTGTTTCTTACCCGGTTAGCTTGACTTACCGCATCGTCCTCGACCATGAAGTCAGACCCGAGTTTCTGTTGGCCTGGGTTAGCCACGGCGACCACAGGCTCCGCAGATCATGCCGCCGTACTCGTTGCGGTACCCGCAGACGCAGGTCCAGGGGTTATCAGCATTGACGGGCTTGGGAGCCTCAACGGCCTTGGCAGCAACGGGCTTGCCGTTGGTGTTCGTGTGGGCGTTGGTGCTAGCATCGACCATGGCGGTGCCGTTGGTGTTGCTGGCGATGAGGTTGGTAAGGTTGCACATGGTGGCTTTACCTTTTGTGAATGCTTGTTTGTGTGTGTGTGTGTGTGTGTGGTATCTTGTCTTGTTTGCTTGTGATGGCTTGATGAGGAGAGGAAAGAAGACAGGACATGTTGCGCGCTTCGCCTTATAAGCAGATGCGCACAACGTCGTGTCACCACCGCTGCGCTCGGCGCATGGCGCTGGTGCGCGAGGAGGAAGGTTGTGATGATGGACCGTGGGCGTTCTTCGCGGCCATGGTCTTCAGACATGGCTGTTGATGTGGGCCGTGATGGATGAATCTGAAAGGCGCGCCGGTGATCTTGATGAGGCGTGTTGATTCGCGGGGGGAGGGCTTGCGGTACACGGTCAATAGCTTCGTGAACAAACGTTCACCGGGTTGTAACCCCCCCTCGAGCGTTGGTGTTCGCGTATGATGTTGCTGGTCTGGCAGCAAGGCCCTTTCCATTATCCTGTAGCAGTTTCCAGGCTGACGATTCATCGATGGGCGGGTCAATGACGCCATGCTCGGCCATCCCTCCCGCACAACCTCGTCCTGCCAGCTCACCGGCTGTCGACGAGGACAGGCCCGGGACGCTCCGCTCCGGTGCCTAACACCAGACTCGGAATCAACATCTTTCGCACAAGAATGGAGCTGGCAAAGCAAGAATGATAATAGGCTTTGTTCGCGCAGCACGCCGCAGGAATTCCACCAACAGCCACGCCCAGGCGGTGCTGCGCGCTGCACAAAGAAGGGCACAAAGGGGCAGGACACGTTCCCTTCGCGTTGCGATATAAGTTGGCAATTCACCCCCATTGTGCGTAACATAATCGGGAACAAATCGTACCGTCACAGTCTACATTCACCGGTCACCCTCTACAGCTTCCAATCCTTCAATTGCTTCTTCGTTTCATCGCTGTCCTAGTCAAATCTACGGGGCACACAACCATGACGTCCCATCGCAACCTCGAGGCCATCGTGGCAGTCCGCGGCCGGAACAGCCTCGGTCGCCGGCTCCTTCACTTCTGGCAAGACGAGCCATCTAGAAATTGGTCCTTTTGCCGTTCTCTCCCAGCGGTGGCCCCCGCGCAGACGACCGCTACCAGCCGACATCATGGCGAGTTTGACCTCTTGAGCCTTTCTGAGACGGGCGCCACGATGCGTTACGCCCAAGCCAATGACGATGCAAAAGTTGACACTGCCAACGCTGATGATCAAGTTGACAGCACCTTCGTCGTGCAAGAGTTGCATCGAAAGGCAGATGCCGTGTTCCTCGGCAGGGGGGAACGGCCAATCGTTGTGATGCAGTTCAGCAAGGGGAAGGACGTTGTGTCCCGCTCACGTCCGAATCAAGCAAAGCATGCCATGCGATCCCCAATGACAGTTCGCTTGATAAGAGACAGCACCGCGGAAAATCTTGTCCTTGGGAGTAACGGCTCCGTCGCCAGATTCCTCCGCATGCCCGAGTCGAATTCGTGGGTCAAGCTGGCGCGATACCGAAGCTTCTGCACGCCAGCACCGATGCATTCTCTATCGCAGAGGCCGGAGTGTTGGATGTTACTGGAAGGAGCGATCAGATCGTGGCATGCGCCCGATGGAGGAGCGCTCGCGAGGTCGCGGTGTCGAAGAACGCAGCAGTCGGGGCGAGACATGGATCTTGCCCAGTCCGTGGCGGCTTTGTCTGATCAGGGATTCAGTCCCGGATCAGTCGTCTTGGGTCGCTCAACATGTCTTCCTCGACTTGTGGTCTGTGAGATGATCGTTTTCAAGCCTCTGTCCGGCTTCTCAGAGTACCTCCACATCATACTACAGTGGACGCGATCCCTTACCGGAGGCTGGACGGTGAACGGCGTCTGTATACCGCTTAGATAGCAGACTGTTCCTCGAGGCACATGTCATTCGTCACTTCTTTGTCTCATGAATCATAAATCATTACTGTGGTTGAAGTGCCTGTCTAGTGTCAGTAATCCGCCCTCATGGACACTCCCATTGATTAAACTTACAATGGCGAACCTGCTACGCGACCGAATCCGTTGTCCGAAAAACACCAACGCCCACGGTATAACCGTCAACGCCGTGGCGATGCCGCCCAGCAACGCACCGGCCCGCGCCTCCCCCAGATTCGTGAACAACGCCCCCGTGACCAGCGGAAACGCACCTCCTAGCAGATTCCGGCAGAAAGACTGCGCGGCGAGCGCCGACGAGGCGTACATGTGGTAAATGTCGGCAAAGTAGTTGAAAGTGGCGAGGTACACAGAGTAGATGCCCCAGGTCGCGAGCCCGATGCCGAAAGCAGGCGCGATCCAGTGCGCGTCGGAGCCGACGGTGAAGCCAAAGAGGAAGAGGCCGACCGGCAGGAAAGTCGCGGTGAGGCAGGTGAAGTAAAGCCGCGACTCGGGGGCCTCGGCTGGGAAACGCCGCCTCATGAGAAGCCAGAACGAGGAATGTGTCTCGACAGGGCTGTCGGCTCGCCATTGGGGCAGGGCCAGAAGGCGATCCTGGTAGATGCTGACGACGGTGCCGACGCAAGCACCAACAATCATGGAGCCGAAGAAGTATCCCGACTGTTCCATATTCATGCCGCGTACGCGAGAAAACGCCAGCGGGATGGTGCCAAAGGTGCAGTAGAGCACCGCCCAGGCAAAGGCACACCAGAGGGAAAAGAAGAAGACGACAGGTTCGGCGACTAGCAGGTGGAACGGCCGAATCATCGATGTCTTCATCAGCTGCGCCAGGGAAGCGCGCTCTTCGTCCTCCTTCACGAGCCAGCGCAGGCGGACTGTTGTTGTCATCGCTCGAGAAGGCTGGTCGGCGGCAGTCCACTGGCAAGAGGCAAGTTTTTCGTCGCTGCCCGACGTCGTCGTGTCGCTACTGTCGCTCAGAATCTCGGGTTCCTCGAACCGACAACCGTAGACGCCGGCATCCTCCAGTGCCTTGTACCATTCGTTAAGGACCTTGGCCTTGCGCGACAGCAAGACAGACCCACGACTCTCGTCCAAGAAAAGGACGATCAAGACGACCAGCACGGCGTCTACGATGACTTGGTGCCAAAATACCCACTTCCAGGCAAGAGTCTTATTCCCGATCCTGCTCATCATAACGGCGGCAAGGAGGGGCCCTGCACCAGTGCCAGCCAGGACCGAGCCGCTGAAGAGGGCCATCGGGGTATTGCGCGTATCCTTGGTCCACATGTCGGCAATGATGCCCCCAATGACGGAGCTGAAGACGGCTCCTCCGATGCCCACGAAAAGGCGGGCGATCAGCATGCCAGCCAGGTTCGGCATGACTGAACAGACAGCCTGGAAAGCAACATAGGTTATGCCCGAGGGAACAAGCACGATTCTTCTGCCGTAGATTTCCGAGATGGGTGCTAGTACCATTGGTGAGAGGGCAAAGCCGATGCAAAACGTTGTGATGCCGGCGATCATGGCAATGTTGGACGAGCCGAGGTCCTCTGCCATGGCTGCGACGGGAGGAGAGTACGAGCCGGATGTGTATGCCGTAAGAAAAGTCGCCGCGCAAGACAGGGCCAGCACGAGATGCTTACGATGCTGGGGCCACTGCAATGGTGAGCCGAACTTGGAGTCGTCGGGACATGGTGGCAGGCGTTGCTGCGCATCCACGTCAATATCGGCGTAGCGTATACTAGGCAAAAGAGTCTCAAAGCCGAGATATCGGTAGGTGATGGGTGTGTTGGCGTCAAGGTCCAAAGAAGCTGTGGGTTGTCGGTTCTCGCTCATGTCTTCCTGCGTTGAGCGCCTGCCCTTGGACCGAGGCGCATCGATAGCGCTCTGCATGCTGTACAGGATGAGGATTCATGCGTGATATTGAGAATGATCCTCAAGCATGGAAGCCGCCAGGTAGCGAAGAGATTCGTTCAGTGGAGTGCGCTGGAGGAGAAGTCCAAGGGCCCGCCGGCCCGCAGTCGATTGGGGGTCCTGGAGCAGATGAAATACTTTGACATGACGAGTTGAATCTGAGCGCCGAGAGGCTAACTTATGCTCGTGGTGGCCCGGTGTGGACGGGAATAACAGGGTTTGCGAGCTCGCCGCAGGGCTCCTACCATGGACGTTTACAGCACTGTTGAAGAACTAGAGAGGGCGGTCAGGAGGTGGATCTGGCGGAGAAGCAACAAGGATCATAGCCCATGCGGTGTCGTGATGGTGGACTGGGCGCGTTGGAGATCGAGTATGCGTACAGCGGGTAGGCTTGCGTGCCTTGTGGTCAATTTCCCCGCCCCCTTCGTCATGCGCGAGGGTCCTGCCTTTTACGGCGCGAGCCATCTTGTCGCTTTGCATCTCCAGGATATTTCCGGCTGCACTGCACAGCTCAGCCGCCCAGGAAGTCCGTGGGACAGATAGACCAGATGTCTGGGCCTTGTGGGGAAGGGCGGAGAACACTTATTGCCGTGTATTTCCGCCGTGGCCGACGTTCCGCGAATGGTTCCGGGATGGGAGACCTGACGACAGCTATCATCAGTAAAAAAAAAAAAAAGCATCTTCACGAAGAGGTATCTGCCCTTAGCGCATGGCTGAAGATAATTGGTTTCAATTCTTTTTTTTCTCAATGCAGTCTGTTTCTTATGCTTCCGATGTATCATCTGACAACCGTTCATCCCGAAGTCTCAGATTCTAAACTCAAGTTTGCGAGTCAATATCAAGCGCAGGCTGCCCGGCACCTATGTACGCGCGGAGACATCAGTTCCATTGCTTGGAAGCTCCACCGGATATTTCTGTTGGCCGTTGACAGGATGCGAATACTCGTCGTGGCTCGAAGCGGGAATGGACGTCTCGTGGTATGCCCGGGCTTCCTGGATTCCGCCTGAGCCGTGCTGGCTGCCCTGATGGTGCAATTCGGCCGGAAAACCGGCAGCGGGGTCGGCCGCATACCGCATGGGGTAATCGTAGGGACCGCGCTGGGCAACTGTATCCGTGGCGGGAACGGGAGTACCTGTAAAAGGCGGCTGCTCGTCTTTGTTGCGATTTTCCTCGTTCCAGTTCCGCTGGGTGCTGACATAGTTTTGGCAAAGCTCAATGACTTCATTGTTAGCCTTTCTTCTCTTGTAGCAACGCTTGAGGCGAGGCACGACTATGGCCATCATGAAGAGAAAAAGCGCGAAGACGCCGACGGCAGCGATGATGATCACGACGTGCTTGGTTTCGACCTTGTCCTTCGCCTCTGCAGCGGCAGCACTGGTGGCTGCAGGTTCAGCGATCGACCTAGAGGCAGGGGCAGTTGCAGTCTTGATAATGGTCTCAACGACAGTGGACACCTCATGCTCCTCGGAGGTTCTAACTTCAGTAGAGACTTGAGTAGCTACAGTGGTCAGGATGCTTCTCCTATACTGAGCGCTGGCGCACGGACTCACAGGTATCCACGAGGGAAGTCACGGGCTGGTTTGTGACGGTGCCTTCGGTAACGGTTGTGGTCGTTGTGATCGTCCTTGGACCATCAACACTGTGAGGACGATGCCACTCCAAGGTGGTGCTGGTGAAATAAAGAAGCGTGACTGTCTTGTCTCGGTTGCTAGAGGTTACAATGGTCGTGGGGTTGCCCCACTGCCAGTTGGGATCGGTAATGGTCAGGGGATAGTCGACGTCCTTGTCGTCGTCAGCATTCTGGCGCTTATGGTTGCCCTGAAGGTATTCGGAAATAGCAGCGGGCTTGAGAAACTCTGTGACAAGGGTGGTCTGCAGAAGCTTCCGCTGCCTGGCAGAGGCAGCCAGAGGGGTAGCCTGGTCACTCTGAGCGTGCTGGTTGTCTTCATTGTTCTCGAGGATCCGCTTGTGGTCAGAACTAAGGCAGGTCAGAAGCTAAATAACCAAAAATATGTGCAGGAGTTACGCGGAATGACTCGTACCTCGGACTGTTACGCTGCAGAAAGAGTCGGTCCTTGGCAAGCGCATCGACTTGGTCTTGGTAGGCCATTCTGTCCAGCAGGCCCACCAGAGTGTGGTGGTGACGATGAAGGGAGGAATGTGTGCGACCCTATGAAGAACAGTTTTGGATGCGTTTACAAGGTGACGAGTGGTGCTATCGTAGGAGAAGGCACAGGAAAGGGATGCACCAAATGCAATATCTGCGTCGGCGGTTGTATGCGGAAGGAGAGAACGAGGTTTTGGGATCGATACCACAAAGGTTGTTGCTCATGTGCAGGTAGTAGGGAAGAAAAAGACTGTATTCACTAAGGCAGCTGTCTGCCTTCTGCCGTGTTGCCTGCAGAGGCGTTTGGGCCATGGCACGCGTGAATAGGGAAGGCACGGTTGAGCACGAAGAGGAAGTCGCCATGCGAGTCTGGTGGGGACCTCCCAGGGGTTGTTTCCTCTGCGGTATCACTGTCCTTCTATGATAGAGCAGAGCAAATGCGGATGAAAAAGGAAATAAGAGCACTGAAAGAGCCTTTCTTCTCGTCGATTGCTGCGAGTCCCCTTATGTTTGGTTATCGTCACGCGATCCCCCCCTCAGCGTCGGCCTTCGAACACCAACCAACCTTGTAAATGCCCCGTTTCGTCCCCTCAACTCCTCACAGGTCCCTTCCTCAACCACGCTGCCGTCCTCCAAAACCAAGATTCTCTCGGCGAGCTGCATCATCTCCCGAGCATGCGTCACAATGACAACCGCCATGCCAAATTCGCCCGCCTCGGCTATCAGCCCTCGAATCGTCCCCTTCACCATCTCCGCAGTCTCAGCATCCAGCGCGCTCGTGGGTTCGTCCATCACCAACAATTTCGGCCGCCTCGCCAGGGCTCGCGCGATACACACCCTCTGGGGCCTGCCCTCCCCGAGAGAGTCTGTCCCCCCCTCGCCGATGAGGGTGCTGTAGCCTCCAGGCAACGAGATGACGAAATCGTGAATGCCGGCCGCTCGCGCTGCATGATCGAGACTCGCCTGGCTGCGGAGCGGAGAAGCATCGGGCAGACCGTATGCAATGTTCTCGGCGATTGAGGCAGGGAAGAGGAAAGGGGCCTGGGGAACGAAGGCCATGGCTGAGCGAAGGTGGTGTTGGTCAATGTCCAGAAGGGCCTGCCGGCGAAGGTGAGCTGTGGGCGCTTCTCGAAAGAGACAAGGGTCGGAGGCGGCGGGGAGTAGATGCCCATGAGGAGAGATATCAGCGTGCTCTTGCCACAGCCCGAGGAACCGACTATGGCTGTGCAGGTGCTGGCCTTGATTTCGAGGGAGAGGTTGCGGAGGACCTGATGCGCGGGCCGAGATGGATATGTAAAGTTCAGATTCGCCATCTTGATCGGAAGAGGCGAGGCAAGCTTGCCAAGCCCCGTGTCGAGGTCTTCCTCGTCAGAGGAATGTATTGGTAGGGCGGCGTAGTATAGCATCTGCGCTGCCGTGGCTCGAGCTGCGGCCAGCTGAGGAATTGTTCCGAGTAGAGATCCTGCTTGGCCCATGGTGAAGAGAACAAGGTTGGACACCTGCTGAATCTGCGCTGTCCCTGCCTCGTACGTGCCCACAAGTACCATGGCGTAGTAGAACACAAGAGCCAGCAGAAAAAAGTTGACGGCTTGATACAGGCCGAAGAGAGGCGAGGTGTACGCCGCCCGCCGGATGCCGAGCTTGAAGGTGGACTCAGCCGACTTGTTATACTTTTTTGACATGTAAGCCTCGAGAGTTAAATTCTTGACGACGCGGATATTGTTGAATGTCTCGGCCAGCACGGCGCTCGTGTCTGCTGCGCCCTGGTTGCAGGTCGTCTCCCACTTTGTACTTGTGTAAGAGAAGGCCTTGACAGTCGCCATGATGGCCGGGCCACCTGACAGCGCAACCAAAGTCAGTTTCCACTGCACAAGCAGCGCCCAGATGAAGGCCGTAAGCACCATGAACGTGACGACAATGATGATGGGGGCAAAGCGGCCGACGATGTTCCGCATCTCCTCGGCGTTCCTGTCCATGCACTCCGTAATCCGACCAGCTGAGTGCTTGGGCTTATCGAACCACAATCTGGGCTGCTGGAGGATTCGCTTCAATGCCTCAATTCGCAGTGCATTGACCCAGGCCTGACCCGAAAACTCCATCAGGTATCTGCCCAACCAGGTGGAAAGTCCATCGATCACTGCAACAGCCACCATGACGACGGCCCATTTCTGGCCGACTGAGCGCTGTACGTCCTCATCCGCCCAGAAGGTCTCGAGGAGGCGGGTGAGGGCGAACGCGAAAAGAGGTCCGGAGACAGCGACGACGATGCAGAGTATGATTCCAGACAGGAGCTTGAGGCGGTCAGGATTCGACAGTTGCGCCCAAACCGAGCGCGAGAGCGCGATGGAGGACGGGTTCGGTAACACATTCTGTTGCGTATCGGCCATCACCATATTTGGGCGAGCAGCTTCAGGTCCACATCGGGTGTCGAAAGCCTTTTTGTCAGGTGGCAGAGGGTGAGAAGTTTGCCGCCATGATTGCCGACTGGCAGGCGTGCCAATCCGAAGATGTTGGATGTTCACTCCCGCCATCTGCACAAGGTCCAAGCTGTGCCTCCAAGAAGACGTGGTTTCATCGTAGCCGCTACTCATCGGTCGCGCACGTGCTTTTACCGCCCCCTTACGGTTCTCGTCAAGTACAGACGCCTCTCCGTCTGCTACATGCCACGACAGACCTCGACTGAACCTCATTCGGCTCCGAGAAGGGGTGTCCCAGATCCGCGTCATTCTAAGTTCTGTTGCACGTGTGGTTCCATGTCCGAGAGAGAAAGGTCGTGACGAATGACCGGTATCGGGCCTCTCGAAGGCCTGGTCTAGTTCCCGCATGATCATCTTTCCCACGAAGGATGATTCCCTAGGATTTGATACCAACGAACTTTCATTATCGGTGAATGACTCTTGGAGTGGCGATGGAATGTCCGCCGAACCCTCGCTTTCGATATCCTCGTCATGCAAAGCAGAAAGAAGTGCGGCAAAGAAGCCACCCTCGTCGACAGAGATATCTCTTCGGTAGCCTTCTTGTACGAGACGACTCTTCTCCATGACGAAGACATAGTCGTCGTCCTTGATCTGGGAGACATCATGCGTGATGATGATGGTCGTTTTGTCCCGGCGCCAGACGCGGATAGCCTCCATAACGAGAGTCTTACTAACAAGATCAAGTCCGCTTGTAACCTCATCGAGGATGAGGATAGAAGGGTCGCGCAGCCTGGCACGGGCGAGGGCGATGCGCTGCTTTTGCCCCCCACTAAGGCTGTAACCTCCAGTGCCAACGGGTGTATCGAGCCCCTGATGCATAGCGGCAATCGTTGACTGTAGTATGGCTGTGTCGCAGGCTGACCTGACCTCGTCGAGGGTGACATCGTCTGGAGATGGGTGGCCGAATGCCACGTTGCGGAAGAACGTCTCGTTGAACAACACGCTTGTTTGCTGGATGAGAGTAATATTCCTTCGGATCCATTCGTCATCAAGATCTTGGAGAAGATGATGGTCGACCAAGACGGTTCCAGTGAGCGGTTCATAAAAGTTGACGAGAAGATTGCCCAATGTGCTTTTTCCAGAGCCGCTTTTACCAACGATGAAGCACGTCTCGCCAGCACGAAAACGAAAGGATGATTTCTGGAGGACAATCTGGTCGGGATTCGAGGGGTATGCGAAGCTCACCTACCAAACGGTCAGTCTAGAAGATCTCCACACATGCAACGGTCGACTTACATCATTGACTTCAATATCCCCAATGCAGCAGCTCGGCTTGTGGGTGCCAACACGCTTCTTTCCCCTGTTAACATACGCGCCAGTCTGTCGAAGCGACTGACCAGCCGCCATCCCCTTAGCCAGTACAAGCCACTGCGGCATTAGATTCTCAATGCCCTGCAGGGCAGTCAAGGTGGCATAGAACGTCGTCAAGATCTGGGCCGGGCTCGCGCCCTCTTGCACCAGCACAATCCCATACCAGAAACCCACCGCGAACAGGCTGACGACCCAGAACTTAGCGTAGCCCATCTGCACCGCGTTGCAGTGCGCCTGTACGAGGTATTGCTTCATCGAAGCGTTGATAGAGTTGAGGTAGTGCCATACCTCTGTGTCGAAGCCGTTGTAGATCTTGACGAGGTCGATGCCCGTGATCGACGAGTTGGCGTACTTGGTCGCTTGGGAGAGGTGGGCCTTCTGTAACTGGATGGCGGATTGGAGGCGACGAGTTGCCAGAGTGAGCGCAACTATCGAGATGGGAACAGTGGCGAGCAGGACCAGAGTGAGCTTCCAGGACATGTAAAAGCTGACGATGAGACAGGCGACGGAGACGACGATATCGCTTATGAGAAAGCCAAGAACCTGGGATGTGGCGATTTGTAGTTCACGAGTTTGTCTGCCATGTTAGATGCCATTGATATCGGTGTGATCACAAGAAAGGGAGACTTACGACTCGATCCGCACGAGAAGACTGGAAACGCCCTCGGACTGGGAGTCGTACCAGGACATGTCTTGTTTAAGGAGGCTCTTGAACAGTTGTTCGCGAGTGCTCCTGGCCTGCAGCTCGCCGAAGAGAACCCAAGAGGCGAAAAAGGCGGTGTTGGCAGCCCAGTGACCGGCTCCAAGCCCGCAAAGAATTACACTCAGGGCTGCCGTGCGTTTAATAGTCTCTGGGCCTCCGACGGAGCCGTCGGCAACATCGACGGTATACTGGAAGAAGAGACCGAGAGTGACGGCCAACGAAGTTTTGAATGCCCCGATGGCACATGAAGCGATGACTGCCGGGACGAGAGCGACACAGTGTGTCCATCTGGTGAAAGCAAAAAGATCTCTCCACGATACTTTGACAGCTGCGGCAGACTCCATCTGATCTGGATCTTTGGAGATGTTATGCGATGGCTGTCGTTTACGATGAATTCAACGATCTTTCGTCTTGAACGATGGATAATTTCTTCGACCACAAGTGTTGTCGGTCCGTTGAATATCCGATCTTTGCGATGGAGGCATATCTGAACATGAGATTGATTGGAAACAGAAAGAGATGGAATCATGTTCATGTGCCAAGCAGATTGGCAACCAGAGCAGGGCTGCGCGTAGGAACAAGGAACGATTCGAAAGCACGAGCATTGCGGCAGGTCGAGAGATTATTCAGGTTGAATTTTGGCCGAGGACCAGCTTTCATTGTGGTGGTTAGGAGTCTTCATATTGTTCTGGGCGCCTGTGGGGCCAGGTGTTGGGGAACAATCGTACACCACAGGGGAAGAAGGTCCAGCTGAACAGCACACTTTCCTGATATGCGCTCATGATTAGTATGCACAGTGGATGTGAAAGACTGAAATGTTTGCGATTTCTGCGTTGGACTGTCCAATAATTCCGTGATCGTCGTTCAGATCTGGGTATAGAGCAGCCGGAATGCAGCAACGATTTACCTTGGAGGTAGAGCTTCGTTTGGTATCGACCAACTTCGAACTGGGCGTAGGTGCAATCAAAACACTCGTCTTGGGAGTAACGAGGTTCAAAGAGGACATCTCTGGTCACACTTGAGACACAAAGAAATCAATAGCTCCAACCATTTCTCCATGTTGGTGGCTAAGGGCGAGGTGATCCCTCGATATTGCAACCTCAAAGCCATTCTCGTGGTGTGTGCCACCATTTCAGCCTGAGTCGCTCGATGCGTGTGCCACCGAGGCGCCCAGCGCCACCATGGCATGTCGGATCAATCAGATGATATGGCGCCGTGGTTTCCGGAATGGTGTCGCACAGTTTTTGCAGGTAGCCGGAGTCGACGGAGTCAGAGAGATCTGTGCCCAAGGCTTGTCATTTCATTCATAAACCACCCGCTGCCTAGCTAGATGCCTTCTTGGCCTTCTCCGCCTGCGCCTGCTCATAGATCCAGTCGTTCAATCCCTTGCGGTTTCGCGCAATCTCAACGGCGTAGAACTGCATGCGCGGCACAAAGATGACCTCGTTCTGGCCGTACTCGAACTTGGGCCCCGTGCGCATCATGGTGCCAAAGTTGTAGTCATCGACGCGCTTGTCGTAGGCCATCATGAAGTTGCGCCACCTCTCCTTGCCCTGCTTGCTCTTCATCTTGTCTTCGTCGATCGTCTCGGCGGGGTCGAAGTCGGGAAAGTCCTTCAGGAGGTGCTCGTAGATCTCGTCGTCGAACTTGGTCAGGCGCAGGGTGGAGCCCTTGACCTTCTCGAGGATGGACCAGTACGTCTCCATGTGCTGAACGGCCTTGACGGCAAACTGCTTCTCGATCTATTGGGAGGGCGCATCTTTTATTAGCATTTGCCATTTTCGTGAGTAAAATGGAGGCAGGCGCGCTCACATCCTCGAGGTTGTCGGCCTCCGCAGCATTGAAGTTGGACGGGACGTTCTGGGGTGTGAGCTGAACGTCGTCGATATCCATGATGGGCTATGTCCGTCAGATAATTTTGCGGGTGTTCTTCTTTTTCTTGGAAGGTCGCGATACTGCTGTGTAGGGTTGTAGTTGATGTGCGGAAACAGATCGGCTGTGGTGTTGAGGTTTGCGCAAATCTTTGACATGACCAAGTGTAGGTCGAAGGTGGGGTGTGGGGTTCTGGCACCGTCGAGAGCCTTCACCGAGCTTCGGTGTACCGCGGGACAGCACAGTTATTATGCACAGTATTTCGAGTGAACATCACTGTGATGACGACATGTGAACTGCAAACCACAAACCACCAGAACACCACAACATTGAAGTCGCGATACAAGCACCGTGCGTCTCAATCTTGAGGCCTTCTGCTTCCCGAGTGGTCAAAAATCTTTTCAAAAAAGTTCCTGAATAGAATTTCAATATCCAATATTGGTGCTGCTACTCGTCATGCAGCGCACACGGAGATGCGATTACAAATGACCGACCTGTCGTGCGTTCTGAAACTCAATCCCCAAGGTTGTGGATGTCATCTTCTCATAAAGTTTGTCAACGGAGAAAGGCAAAGAGGTTAAGTCCATCAAAGCTTCCCAATGTTTATTTCGCGTCACAATATATAAGTATAAGATCGGACCCAGACCTGCTGAAGTCGCTCACAACCCTGCTCCCACCCCGTGTCGAGCAACATGAGTAACAGCCTCCTGTGCCATCATCTGCCAACCCGATCTTCAGATAATCAGACGATATATAACTCGACGATGGATTTCTTGAGAGAACTCGCACCAATCCGGCTTGCAAAACGTCAGCTCGAAGCCGCTGGCCCTCCCCCCTACGAAGCACATCTTCCCACAGCCGACGAAGCTTCAGACTCCAAACAAAGCTCATCATCTTGGGCAATTCGCCGTTACCTTCCCCTGAATTCAGCTCTCGATGCAGCACGACCCGGCACATTGCAGATGAGAATTCATCCAGCCAATCAGCTCGTCCCCGAGCACCAAAAACGTCCGGGCCAGCAAACTTGGGTCGCCTTCCTGCGCATCGATACGCCGGATCTTCCTCGGCTTATGAGAGAAGGCTTCCACTGGAGCAGCGCCAATGTGGACAGGGGTGGAAGTTACATGTCGGAGACATACAAAAATTTCCCAGACCGCGTTGTCGAGGCATTTCCTGGCCACGCAATTAAGTTTTGCGTACGAAT
>NW_003315035.1:1686858-1687440 GCF_000150825.1 Verticillium alfalfae VaMs.102
GATCGACGAGTTGGCGTACTTGGTCGCTTGGGAGAGGTGGGCCTTCTGTAACTGGATGGCGGATTGGAGGCGACGAGTTGCCAGAGTGAGCGCAACTATCGAGATGGGAACAGTGGCGAGCAGGACCAGAGTGAGCTTCCAGGACATGTAAAAGCTGACGATGAGACAGGCGACGGAGACGACGATATCGCTTATGAGAAAGCCAAGAACCTGGGATGTGGCGATTTGTAGTTCACGAGTTTGTCTGCCATGTTAGATGCCATTGATATCGGTGTGATCACAAGAAAGGGAGACTTACGACTCGATCCGCACGAGAAGACTGGAAACGCCCTCGGACTGGGAGTCGTACCAGGACATGTCTTGTTTAAGGAGGCTCTTGAACAGTTGTTCGCGAGTGCTCCTGGCCTGCAGCTCGCCGAAGAGAACCCAAGAGGCGAAAAAGGCGGTGTTGGCAGCCCAGTGACCGGCTCCAAGCCCGCAAAGAATTACACTCAGGGCTGCCGTGCGTTTAATAGTCTCTGGGCCTCCGACGGAACCGTCGGCAACATCGACGGTATACTGGAATAAGAGACCGAGAGTGAC
>NW_003315035.1:1687540-1690602 GCF_000150825.1 Verticillium alfalfae VaMs.102
GCATTCCTGGCACGCATTTAGTTTTGCGTTCATAATGTTCAATCTATCGTCTCGAGGCATTGGTGAAGACCGGCAAGGAAAATGAGCTTTTCGTGGGAGGGCAGTCTCGGGATCTGGGGGAAAGGAACTCGCCGATATTGCACCATTCAGATTGCCGGACGTCCAACCTGAGAACATCTGGTCAGCCCAGGCTTGGGACTCACGATCACGCTACGTCTACAGCTATCGCTGGGATGAACCCGAGGCACGCTACAACTGTATCTACGATGACCTGCCGCTGGCAGGCTGGTGGCCATGGCCTAAGCCAGAAGTATCAGCGTCAATAAAGGAGGAAATTAGGCCAAATTAGCTCGGGATGACAATAGAAGCAGCGGCAGTGTTATAACCACCTCTATGCCGCACTTGCGCATGATGCTTCGATATATCACGAGGGAGCACCTTTTGTTTGCAAAGTGCCACGACGAATGTGCCTTTAGTTTGGTCGTCTCGTGGTCTTCCTTGGACATCACGGATTCTTCTCCTGGGAAGTGGCTGATGAAACTGCTTTACTTCATGTTCGGATGAACGATAAAATGTGAAAGCAAAACAAAACGACTGTAATTGTGGATAATGATGAAACGCTTTTAAAGATAAAAACACGCTTAAGAATGCTTGGCCTGAACAATCCGAGCCGCAGCCCACAACACCATGACCAAACCGGCGGCGACCACAACGAACTGCCCCTAGCAGCCGAAGTGTACCCCGAGGGTCACCGGCCCCCCCGAGTCCTTGCTCTCTGTCGTCCGACGCCCATTGTCGGGCGGGCCCCTGCCATTTTCAAGGTCGTTGCGCCCAGAACCACTGAACAGAAAATCATGTCAGCTATTGATACCAATTTCGGATGAAGCTGACTGTTCGGATGAAGCCGACTGTACGGAGGAAGTTGGGAGTCGGGGAAGAGTTTACCTTTGGGCCTGGGCTTCAGAGGCCCGCGGGGGCCGATGGGCGTCGGAGGAGGAGGGGAGGAGGGGGGGCGGCTCTGCTCGGGGGCCAGCCGGCGCGGCAAGAAAGCCAGGGTCGAGCGAGATGGTGATAAAGTTAAACGATCTAGATGGATGTTTCTGATTAGTATTCGTTTTCAGATGAAGCTGGAATGGATGGAATGGTACTTACTCCATATTGATGAACTCGCGTTGAAGAGAAGAGAAGAGAAGAGAAGAAGAGACAAGAGACGGCTCCCTGACAGAAGAAATATGGTACATTTACAGAGCCAGCACTCGCTGGATGTTCCTGACTGAATAGCAGAAGCAGCCAGCTTCTATCCTTCCCAGATCAAGAGGAGGTACCTGGCCATCTTTAGCTTTCATTGCATCTGCAGACAAGATACGCCTGCCCCCGAGAGCGGTGACCAGGTACAGACCCATGACCGGACATTCACCAAACTGCAAGAAGCCATCTGGACGACAAGCTGGAAGGCAGGTAAGGTCGGACCGAAGGATACCATCGACGGGGGAGAGAACCACTGCTTGATTGCAGAAAGAAATGTGCAGGTGCGAACCTTCGGCTCAACATCAACGGCACCTGCCGCTCATCATCGTGCCAACATGTAGACGTTCTATTGCACCATTTATACGTACATGCCCATGAGTCAGTCTCTCCTGCTCAAGCTTTCCCTCACAGATTCTTCACCTCGAATCGCTGCCTCAAGTGCTGCCCATACCTGATAATGGCATATGCCACCGGGATCATGACCGCCGAGATGATGCCCAAGACGGTGTTCCCCCACCCGATCCCGAGCGCCTCGTACATCGGCAGTCCTGCCAGCGGCAGAAACGCACCGGCCAGCGACCTAGCCACCGTGTTGGCCGCGAGCGCGCTGGCGGCGTACACGGAGAAGGCGTCGACGAGGTAGAGCTGCAGCGACATGAAGATGAGGAGGTTGCCGAAGCCGGCGACGGCGGTGCCGAGGATGGGCACGATCCAGTGCGTGCGGCCCTCGTCGGCGGACCAGCCGTACCAAAAGAGGCCGATGGTCAGGAAAATGGCGCCCCAGGGGAGGGTGACGAGTCGATACTCCGGCTTCATGCCCTCACGGGGACGGTTGGCGGCATCGGCGGCGGCATCGGCGCGGGCCGCCCTGGATTTGAGATAGCGGTCGGAGTAGACGGAGAAGAAGACAAGACCGAACATGGAGCCAACGCCCATGCCGAGGAAAGAGAGGCCTGAGGTTCCGGCAGTGAAGCCATAGTACTTCATGAAGACTGTGGTGAAGGAGGTGAAGAGGATGTATAGATAGCCGTAACCAATGGCGGTATACAGAGCACTGGACCGTCAGCGGTTGCATGATAGGAAGGCTGTGTGTGAAACGTACCAGACGATGGAGATGGGCGAGATGGTCAGCAGCTTCAGAGGCCGGTAGATGCCTCGTTTGAAGTAGTCGGTGGGCGACAGTCCACTATCGAGCTTGGACCGCAATGTCTGGTTGCCCGTTTCCTTACGCATTTTATCGACCTTGCGCTGGAGGAGTATGATGGCATATGTTTCTCGGAGAAACAACACCATGACAATGCTGATGACGCCACTGAGAATCGCCACGAGCCAAAAGGCCCAGCGCCAGCCGATGTCCTGGGACATATATCCGCCGGCGACAGGGCCGAGGATCGGCCCGAGGAGAGGCCCAATGGCAAATGAAGCCATGGCAGCGCCGCGCTTCTCCTGACGGATCATGTCGGCGATAGTACCGCCGCCGTTGGTCATCGGAGCAGCGCCGAAGAGGCCGGCGAAGAAGCGGAAGACAATAAGCGAGCTCAGCGATGGGGGCTAAGGCGCAGCCAATGTTGAAGCAGAAGAATCCTACATTAAAAACGTGATAGACTATAGTGCGGCCATAGATTTCACTCAGCGGCGCACACAGCAAGGGACCCGCGGCAAAACCGAGAACGTAGACTGGCAGCTGTCAGTACAGCAAGCTGTGAAACGCGAGACAACGAGCGACATACCGGAAACGACGAAAGACGCCAGCAATGGACTGCTGCTGCCGAACTCGCGCATCAGGTCTGGCACGCCAGGGGCGAAAATGCTAC
>NW_003315035.1:1691545-1692374 GCF_000150825.1 Verticillium alfalfae VaMs.102
CGCAGCATTGAAGTTGGACGGGACGTTCTGGGGTGTGAGCTGAACGTCGTCGATATCCATGATGGGCTATGTCCGTCAGATAATTTTGCGGGTGTTCTTCTTTTTCTTGGAAGGTCGCGATACTGCTGTGTAGGGTTGTAGTTGATGTGCGGAAACAGATCGGCTGTGGTGTTGAGGTTTGCGCAAATCTTTGACATGACCAAGTGTAGGTCGAAGGTGGGGTGTGGGGTTCTGGCACCGTCGAGAGCCTTCACCGAGCTTCGGTGTACCGCGGGACAGCACAGTTATTATGCACAGTATTTCGAGTGAACATCACTGTGATGACGACATGTGAACTGCAAACCACAAACCACCAGAACACCACAACATTGAAGTCGCGATACAAGCACCGTGCGTCTCAATCTTGAGGCCTTCTGCTTCCCGAGTGGTCAAAAATCTTTTCAAAAAAGTTCCTGAATAGAATTTCAATATCCAATATTGGTGCTGCTACTCGTCATGCAGCGCACACGGAGATGCGATTACAAATGACCGACCTGTCGTGCGTTCTGAAACTCAATCCCCAAGGTTGTGGATGTCATCTTCTCATAAAGTTTGTCAACGGAGAAAGGCAAAGAGGTTAAGTCCATCAAAGCTTCCCAATGTTTATTTCGCGTCACAATATATAAGTATAAGATCGGACCCAGACCTGCTGAAGTCGCTCACAACCCTGCTCCCACCCCGTGTCGAGCAACATGAGTAACAGCCTCCTGTGCCATCATCTGCCAACCCGATCTTCAGATAATCAGACGATATATAACTCGACGATGGATTTCTTGAGAGAACTCGTGGG
>NW_003315035.1:1692474-1697122 GCF_000150825.1 Verticillium alfalfae VaMs.102
CCTTTCCGGATCTTCTGCGACGTGGCTGCGACTGTAACTGGGCACGAGAGCCAGGGCTGTGTCACTCTCGTAAACCCCCCTCTGCGTTGTCTCCTGGTTTTCGATTGATTTGCGGTCTGCTGTATGAGGCCTGTCATCTGTATTATTAGAGCCTGGCAGCGTCCTGTCGTCACCAGACAGCTCAGGACCTGAGACTGGCTGCCGGGCGTATTCCGGTGGTGGCATCGTGCTTGAGGGGGCGCCGGACGCCATGGGCAGGGGTTCCAGGGGTTCCAGGGACTCCGGCGAGGTACCTGGATTGGTTTAGCACAAATCACAGGTGCACCACTGCCACTCTGGCCTGTGAGCCTGGAGTCTAAAGCAAAGCGGCATGCAACCAGAGACATGCAACTCACAGGCAGATCTGTGGTCCTGCAATTCTATGGACAGGAGTGTCGCATAAGTGGATGTTCGCTGGTTTCAACGAGCCTCGGCAGGCGTTGCGTGGGGGTATGCTAAGCAGACGACGAAGGCCAATTTGGACGGGAAAATATGGAGAGGTGAAGTAGTTCGTCAAAATGCCAGTCAGTCAGTGTAAGATGAACTGAATGCAATCAATGGAAACGTTCGTCGCAATGCTTGAGGAAAGATGTCGTTCACACCATGCGCCAGGGGCAGAATAGACAAAAAGCGACATGGGGAATAAAGCAGTGAAGCAAATGTTCTGGATCATTTCCCCACGCGTTTTTTTTTTGTGTTCGGTGGTGGCGTGCCGTCAGTCCATTTAATGGAACTTTCAGCCAGCATCGTAACGGGACACTCCCGAAGGATCGGCCACTCGGCCGATGGACTAAAATGACCGACACCACGCGAGTGACACATGAGGGGATGTTGATAGGTCGCTGAGCAGGCCAGGGGCAGACAAACCAGGGTGTAAAGGGACGAAAGATGGTTGGCATCGGTGTGCGTATGCGCCGACTTCCCGTCCCAGGCCACCTTGGCCCCAATTTCTATCCCCCTTTTCGCTTGTGAATAATTCCCTGCAGGCTGCACTGCAGGTGAAAGGCGCTTGTTCATCTTGGGGAATGACCCCAACGAAGGGCGTACACGACAAGGGGCCCGCTTCTGGGCTCGAAGATGTCGTTCGCTTTCCGCGGTTGAGCCTCTTCAAACCGACCCACCTTGGCTACCATTCAATAAGCCGAAGCGAACTGATCTGATTGACAAGCGAGACTCGAGTGAACTTTCGTCTCCAAGGCGAAGCGCAAGCAGTTCACAGGACGCGACTCCGACCCCAGGTTTTGGCAGCGGGGTTAAGGTTAAAGGTCCGCCAGAAACAGGGCAGCCATTTTGTGGATGGGAGTGAGGGGTCGAGGCCTGGCCATGGTGCCGAACAGCCGGCGGTGCGCAGGAAATGGTCCGAGATTCGGATCAAAGTGACTACTGGTTCAGCGACCCGTCCATCGTTGCTGTGGGCAGGGCATAATGGCCTGGTGGCATTGTATCCTCTCGCAACAGATCAGTCACCGCTGCGCGATACGAGGTGGTGATCTCCGCCGGTGCGACAGTGGCGACGAGCTACGAAACGGCGTTTGTTTGGCACATAGTACATACGTGACCTTCGGTTGTAAAGGAGTAGACCAGAGCAGAAGAGCATCGGAGTTTGGTTGGTCTCAGGGAGAAAGAAGCGCAGTTTGTCGCATCTTGGCCCTCGTGGGAATCTTTCGTTTTTCTGTCTTGTTCACGTCTTCGTCGATGTTTTTTGCAAGACCAAGGAGGTATGTGTGTGTTTGTCAGCCTCGTGCGCTCAAAGATTCCATGTTTCCGACCTTACACCTACTACTTCCTGAGCTCAGGATCGTAAGAGGTGACGAACTGATCAGAAAAGGGAACCCTTTTATGGAAGTGCTTTCGTCCTCGTGCCCTTGACGGCAATGTCGGCCCTCGACGAAGCTGAATGGTGCGAGACACACATTTTGGCCAAATCTGTTCCAGTCGCCGAGATGATGGGATATTCAAGATTGAGTTCGGGGAAATAGATGGCAATTTTCCATAATCGGGTGTTATTGAGACAAGTACAGAGGTACCTTCTGTCAGGTAAGGCAGGATCAATTCAGCCGCGACAGACTCTCCTCCTCCGGCTCGGGATCCACTGCTCGGGGCAGCAAGCCTGCTATCACGGCCACAGCACGGCCCCACATACCCGGCCTCAGACCCTCATCAGAAGCACGAAGATCCGAGATACCTTAGTATAGTGTACAGATCTGAGCAGGCCAAGTGTTCTCTCTCTCATTCTCTATTTTTATCTTCGAAGTGGCTCGAGCTCTGCCCAGTGCAACTGGACGGCGCGGCGCTTCTCATTGTGAATCCCCCGATTGCCAGAGGTCAGGGGCTCGTTGTCATAACTGTCTACGCGCGAATACTGGACTTCACTCATTCACTGCGCCCTGACGCATCGACAACGCGCCTTCCTTGTTGATTGTATTCGCGTTTGTTTAGACTTGACCCTCCTGTGGCCGTTATCCCATCTCTGCAAGTCTTCCTCAACATCAGCCATTGTACCACACAGCGCTCACAGACGGCAAGCTAGCCCCAAGCTCTGAAGCCTGAAAGAAGCCTTTTGCTCGAACCAGGCACGCAGTCAAGATGGCCGAAAGATCCCTATCGAGCATGTTGGAGAAACACCCGCTATCTTGGGACAGGCCCGTGCTTTCAAGACCTCACTCAGCTACAGTCTGTGAGCAGGTGACATCTTCAATTTCACCCCCTCGACCGCGATTACAGAAGAAGCTTTCGATCGCGCAAATTGCTATTTCCACGCCTCTCCCACACCCCTTTCCGGGATCTCTAGCCCCCAAGGTTGTTCAGACTCTCATAGAGAGCCCCGCTCTTGGTCGAGCAGACTCCTCGAGCGAGCCCCGAGACAACCTTCCCCCATGGGATCGCGTTGTTGATATCGTATATCACAAACACCGTCGCGGAGCAAGACCTTCAAGCACCGAGGATCTCTTTTCAGCCTGCCTCTGCGCCTTTCTCGGCCAGCATGAACGTCAGCCGTGGTATCACCCTCGCCTTAGCTATCTCGGACTTCCCGATACTATTCGCTACCGAATTTGTCGGCACCTCATCGCCAGCCACGCAAAAGATGACCCAACTCCCATCTGCCTCTCCCACAGAACAGCATGTGCCGACGCCTAGCAGGCCGAGGACTTCAGCTCCCTGTCGAGCATGCTTCAAGCGCTGGGCCCGTATCTACGTGTCTCCTTTCTCTTCTTCGCCGACATGATGCTAACTGTCCTCATGACTGAGCGTTTCCATATTACCTTTTCACCCTTTGTTAATACTTACTTCAATCCGCTGGCCACTCACTGGTATCGAAGATACGGCCGTTTTATGCGTCATATTATTCTTGAGATCGACATGACCCGTCTCGGCTTTGGTCCTGACCGCCAAGCCTACAAGCTGCGCGCGGGGAACATGAACCTCGATACCCTCATCCAAATGTTTGTCGACGTCCAGTTGAAGCGTCAGGATGAGTCGACAATGTCCAGCTTTGTGCTGCTTTGCCGCCGGTTCTATGGTTGCCGACCCACGGTCATTGATCACATCACTGGGCTCGATCCCTGCTGTGAGTACACGTCCATCATCTCCCTCAGGTCTGATCTAAATAAATCCTAGTCCGCATCCCCTATTGTCCCGACACCGCCTTCTCCGTCTGCAACCCCCTCCTCGATCTCGCAGGCCTCGTCGACTCGATCCGCATCTGCGGCTTCAGCAACGCCTTCACCCACACCCTCGTCCACAACATCTTCCCGCAGCCCCCGACCGCCACGACCCCCAACCTCGTCAAGCACCACGCCTACCGCGTCACCCCCTCCCCGCTCTGGCCCCGCCTCCCCGGCCAGTCGTCCCGCCAGGACATCGCAGCCGGGCGCGTCCACCACGACGACCACGACGCCGACGTGCCCCCGCCGCCGCGCGTCCCGCCGGGCCCCATCATGCTTCCGGCCCCGCACGTCACGTCCCGCGGCGTCACCTTTCTCGACACGCCGACGACGAGCCACGACTCCCGTTCCACCGCCTCGGTGCGCCGTGCAGCGCGCTTCGGCGTGCTCGCTTCCAAGGTGCGCGAGCGAAAAGCCTCCGTGGCAGCCGACATTGAGACGCTCGAGCGCAGAGTCCAGGGTCTCGTGTCGCGGCTGAGGCGGACGTCGTCGCGGACGGGACTGAGGGCCATGGCGTCGCGCGAGGGGCTGCGGCAGAGGAACCAGATGCTGGAGCATGTCGACGCCCAAGGGGTGAGGCCTGAATGGTCCAAAGAAGCGCCGCCAAGCCCCGAGCTTCCGAACTTTCTTGATGACAGCACTCAGGTCTACGGGGAGAAGACTGAAAAAGTCCGCAGGGTGCGGTCCAAAGCGTCGGTGCCCATCATGTCGCCGGTCAAGAAGGCGGCAGAGTTGAAGTATCGCCCCTCCATGCCAGAGCTCAGGCAGAAGGTTTCGAAGATGGCTTCCCGGTTGGACTTGAGAGCTCGTAGACGTGCCGGCGAGACTTTGGAGGGTATGGAGAAGGAGATCTTCTGAGAGTCTTCTGAGAGGAAGGTGCCACTGACATGATCGTGCCAACTACGGTAGGTTCACGACAGCATTGGCTATCATCAGTGATGACG